>NW_004797574.1:478626-494193 GCF_000002075.1 Aplysia californica | reverse complement strand
TATATATATATAAGCAGGAGTTAATCACAAAAATGCGGACAGTTTCAAAAATCCAGATTTAGGAAATTATCATGACAATCGGCACCTCTGAAATATGTAGCCCATTTCTTTTGAGTCTGAAAAAAAAAGCCCCAAAACATTGCAAACTGATCAAATATAATCCATCAGAAAAATAGTTTGCGACAAGAACAGTCAACAGATAACCAGACAAATAGGTCAACTGGCTATGGAAAAAATCTTCCTGAACTTTTCGGATCCCAGGGAAACCCTCACATGGGGATTCAAAATGTACAGACCATATGTGTCACGACACGGTGGAATCAAGCGCTTGTCAATCTTTGGGCATGTGGAGTTATTGGTAATGTCTTAAAGCATGTTCACTTGTTTGGCTTTACATTTAAAAAATCAATGTATCTTTAATACAAATCAAGATGTTGCTGATTGAAAGAGGTGTGGGGGTCGCCTGGTTTCAGAGGTAAAATTAGTGAGAAAATGGCCACCAAAGTTGAGTTATATCCTTAGCTTGAGAGTCAGTGGGAACTAAAAATTTACTATTTTCATGCCTTTTATCAACGTTTTTCAGTTAAATCCACACAGAAATGTGTTCTTTAATGGACATAGAAGGCTTTGAGCCACAAAACAATAATTCAATAAAAAATTTCCAAACCTATCGAAAAATGCAAGCGTCTTCACTTTCATTATTTTGACGAGCGCCTGATTTCACCATGCTACCCCACATACTGTCTTATACACTTTGCACCAAGGCTATTTTTATACTTAGTGATGATCTGCCTGAAGTTCGGCAAAATCCTGACAAATTTAGAAATTCGGATTTCCAGATTTATCCAAAAAATCAGCACCCCTGTAGTTATTATCAACAATCTAGTTTCATTTAAATTTTCAATGAAAAATAAAACACACCACTCGGGTATATTTGAAAAAACCGATATATATACATTGAAGAAACTGATATATATACAATGTGGAGATTGGACTGTCCATGAAACTTTCAAGTAGAGCTGCCACGATTAAACTTCAGTTTCTCCGATGTTGAAGGAAGAGAAAAACATACTACGGTCATAGATATTACCAAATATTTCAAGTAGCATCAGCTCCACTAAATACAACAGAAGAGACACTGGTATTGTGTCATTAATGCTATGGCAAGTTTTTTCGTCAAGTCTGTCATTTAAGAAATTAAAAAAGCAAAGCTATTTAAATGTACAAAGCCCAAAATCTTGGAAATTTTCTTTAATGCAGCTTTTTAATCTGTGGTTTTAGCTCCATGTGCTCAAGAAATATTTTGCCGAAATTCAAATAGTAAATGTTGGAAATATGCAAGAAAAAATGTATCATCAAGTCGGTAGAATTGTTAGAAGAATGAAAGTTTTTTGCCCCCTCTCCTGAAAAATCTTTTCTGGGCATAGTGCATCTTAAGAGCTTGCCGACAAAATATTTAAATATTTGTTAAAATGTGCAGGGCAATAAAAACCAGTGACATCTGAGGGCCCTCCAACAAACCCTACAGTCACAAGGTTCACAGTACATAATCATAGCATCAGACAGAACCCCTTCATAAAATGTTGGACCTACAAACAGCAAACAAATACAAGGCAGAGGGAGAGAAGCTGTGGAGGAATATCAGGCTTGCCAAATTTTGAGATACTGAATTCTGGAATTTTGATTGCGTCGGAGCGCCACGGACACACACTTCTGTGATAGGCCACTAAAGCTACTTTTAAAAAACACCCTCACCACAAAAACAGCTCAAACAAACTAGTGGAGTAACAGAGAGAGAGATGCCCTTTCGGGAAAGTTCTGGAATGCCGATGGCAATTCGGGACTTTCCCGAAAAATTCGGGAATTCGGGAAGGTTGGCAAGCCTGGAATATGTGAGGTAGCAGCAGGTAAGGACAACCGTGAGAGGAGTTAACTACCAAGCAAAACTGTCCAACACAGTTATTACAGAAATAAATGGTTGAATTCTGTCAATGATATCGGTTCCATTAACAAATATTCAATCAATATTGCACTCATTAAGAAGATATCAAAAAGTACTTCAAGTTATCTAACAGTAACATGCTTTTTATTACAGTGTTATGTATATAATATTTTCCCCATTCAAGAGCAGAGAAAGGTACATAGCATCCTTAAAAAAAAGGGCAGAGATTTGACTCAATAAGGAAAGAAAAACACAACCAGATATGATGCAGTGACCAGAGAGCTTTTCATCATAAAAATACACGTGGTTAAACAATATCTAATGAAAAACCTGAAACTAAAAATGAAATACTTTGCTTTCAATTGGCAGAACCCAGAAGTAACTAACTGGGCAATGCACTCAATATTATAGGTCTGACTTCCACAAATATCTAGCACAGGCCCACAGAGAAGTATATATATATACCGGAGAGAAAAGAAACACAGAACTACTGACCAATCAAAATGTCACAATCAGAAAAACCCAATACAATCTAGAGCACCCAACAGTACTTGCCACAAAGTCTATGCTGAGAACAAACAGGTCAATCAGGTTAGGGGCTAAGAAAAAAGAACATACAGTGGAGTCTGCTTCAACCGAACACGGTTAATCTAAAAACAGCTGTAAACCAAAAGAAAATAAACCCCCTAACTTTATAAGTTTTTAAAAAATTTGAGCAACCTCTGACCCAGCTCCTCATGGAGACAATTAGCAGGAAGACCCTGATGTGGACACTGGAAAGAAGAGATGAGCGGCTATGGACAAGTGCCGCCTGCTATGATTCTAGCTCTGGATCCAAGTAAATCCAAGTAAATCTGACCCCAAGAACCTGGCTGAGCCGAAGATAATCTGGTGCTCCCGCAGATTTCAGTTTAGGCAGACTCCACTGTACTTCACTTTAATATAGAAGAAAGTTCTTCACTTTGCTGTAAGGCTTATGAATAACAATATATTTAAACATTAATAACGATTTGAAAGTCAATAAAATCAGTTCATGTGCAATTTCTTTTCTAGAAAAGTCAAACATAGAACTTCATAAATCTGTACAAGGGGAGAAAACAATAATAATTTCAACTGAATCAGAGAGAATTCTTTATATTAACACACAAAAAAAAGGGAAAAGGGTCTGTTTATTAAATGCATACTTGCCATAAACAACAGCAGTGGAACACAGAGAGAAACAAAATCAAAGAGAGAAGGTAAAGAATGTACTTATCTGAATTTCTTTACAAAGATTTCAAATTCAGAAAGAAGTTACATTTCCTCCATACCCAAGGAGCCTTGTCAACATCAGCTAAAAATTCCCTACAAAAACAGAAATAGTTCCTTGACAAAGTACAAATTCTCTTCCGACTCCACAGTACAAACAAGACAACATAGGAAGATGTTACATTCGCTATAAAAGTCACTCTATAACAACCGTACCTCGCTAAGGTTGATCTCAATGAGCTGATCGTACTGAGCATTAGAATCAGATGACAGAAGTCCCTTGTAGTTATTTGCCAGGCTTGCGATTCCTGAAATTAAAAAAACATTTTTTTTACCATTTTATTTCCTCTTATTAAAATAACATTAGCATTTTGTTTCTTATATTCTCAGTTTCTAGCTAAATTCTGCAAAACATTGGTCCCTTGGTCCAAACTTTACTGCTTGTTTCAACTGTGCCAGTTGCATTGACAGTAAATTTTTTGTGTGTTCCATCCATATATGAAAAACAGCCACACATTGCCTACACATACATTGGGAATGGGAAAGAGTCAACGTCCTTCCATGTTTCAAATTAAAGACAGACACCCACCCTATGGCCCACTGAATGAGCAATTTTCCACTTCAACAGTCAAATCTATGATTGTGAGTGGTTGGTGGGTGCTCTGATGTAGTTTGCTTTTTCTTTCAAATCGAACAATTTAACCCTTATCCCTCCACCTTTTTTTTTGTGGGTATGTTATTCTTTTGTAACACCTCTATTCTTCCCTACTTTTACGATCTAACTGTGTTGCAAGTGCCATAAAACTCTTACTAAAACATAAAACAATCTCCGACTGGCAGCTATCAGGCATTTGCAAGCAACCTCCAGGCCCAGGTTATGAGCAAAAGAAGAAGAACGCCAGTTTCACACATGTATGTACTCACCTTCCCTGTTGGTGGCCTTGAGGTAGTCCTGCATGCGGTGGTTGTAGGGGAACACAGACGTGGTCGCTCCAATCTCAGCACCCATGTTGCAGATAGTGCCCATTCCTAGGGACAAAAATACACTGTTTCATTTCGCACACAACATTCTTCTATCTATTGGAGAAATGAAAGGAAAAAACCCCCTGCTGCATTTACAATCATGTGAACTCAAGATAAGCAAAGCAATCTCTACATGTCGCAGTTCCAGAACTAACCTAGAAAATAAAACAAATAAAAGATGAAGATATACTGTTGGAAACAAAGAAGCTGATGTGAGACACAATACCTCAAACAACATATGAACAAATATGTGAGGCAGCGCGGTAGAATCAGGCTCTCGTCAATTTCCGGGCATATAGAGGTATTGGTATCATCTTAAAGCTTGTTCACTTGTCTTTATTTGGATGAACAGATTATCCATTTATCTTGAATACAAGTCGAGATATTTGCCTAAGAAGGAGGTGGGGGTCACTTGTTTTCAGAGGTAAAATTTGTGAGAAAATGGGCGCCAAAGATTAGTCATTTCCTTAGCTTTAGAGTCCGTGGTAACTGAAAATTTACATTTTTTGTGCCTTTAATCAACGTTTTTCAGAAAAATAAACACAGAAATTAGTTCTTTAATGGGCGTGAAAGATGTTGAGCCAAAAAAAAAATAATAATAAAAATTCAGAAACCTGCGGAAAAATGCAAGTTTCTTTACTTTGATTATTTTGACGAGAGCCTGATTCCACGCTGCCTCACATATTCAAATGAGTTTGAAAAAAGCTTCAATTCATAAATACAATAATAATAATATCTCAATAGATAAATGTCCTGTGTAACTTGCTCAAGCCAGAAAGTAAGTATAAGACTTTGACAAAGACCAAAGCTTGGAAACGAGAACAAGCAAAAGCAGTGAAGGAAGAATGAGGGGATAAAAAAGGCTTCTTTGATTAAACACCTTTAGCTCAAATACCAATAGAAAAAAAGAGAGTAAAAACAAAAGACAAAAGCAAAATAAAAGAGGAGAGAGCAAGAAAGAATAAAAAATCACAAAAACAGAGAAAAGACAAAAAATCTAAAATCTAAAGAAAAGAGGAGTAAAGTCGAGAGAGAGAGAGAGAGAGAGAGAGACAGAGAGAGACAGAGAGAGAGACAGAGAGAGACAGACAGAGACAGACAGAGACAGACAGAGAGAGAGAAAAAAAAAGAAGCAAACTTAGAGAAACAAAAACTCCCACCTGTGCAAGAGATGGAGTCGACACCCGGCCCAAAGTATTCCACGATGGCTCCGGTGCCTCCCTTCACCGTCAAAATGCCTGCCACTTTCAGGATGATGTCTTTGGGAGAGGTCCAGCCAGAGAGCTTACCGGTCAGCTTCACGCCAATCACCTTGGACATGACAGGGCAACAATCAGTAACTGCTTTCACATTTCACAACATATGTCTTTTTGTTTGTGTTTATTTTTGTTTGTCATTTGTCAGTTTGAGTAAAGAGAAGCACATGGACACAATAATGGTCATTTAGTGCAAAGAAAAAGTAAGACAAACAGAAATAACCAACAGAGGAAAAGTAAAAAAGTGGGACCTACCATTGACGCCCTCCAACCACCCACATATATATGTCTTCAAAATGGTTTCCTCATTACAAAAATAATAAGAGTTTGTCCGTTAATGTTTGACGATGACCAATTCATCTGAAGAGGAGAATATTTCTTCCACGAAACAGTAGAAATAAAGGTTATTGCTATGACCAATGAGATCAATTATCAATTCTGGCAAAGAAACCTTAATTACACATAACAAAACATACACAATGACTGGGGCAGTTCAGGATTCTCCATAAAATTCTGCCTTTAAACAGATCTGCATCAAAATTTATTCCAAATCAAACTGATAAGGGCCAATTCCACAAAGTACTTCGAATCATTATTTTGTGCTTTGTACAGTTTTAACTGTGTGAATCTTAACGTAACGATGTACTCACTTTTGGACACTTCAGCTCCCAGGGAATATCGGCCATGACATCGACAGCATCAGCGCCACCTACACCAATGCAGAGACCTCCGAGGCCACCTGGACAAACACACAGAGAAAGTACAATGAAAGGAAATATCTTCATTTTGAACTAATTTCCGTTTCCTGCTCACAACTCCAAAAAGAAGCCAAACAGCTTTGGTTATTTCATGGACACAACTGCCCAATCAAATGCCAACAATAATATACAAACATCTCCGCTGTTGGTACTTAGTAAAGATAAGAGGTTCTCAAAATGGAATACTTTTACACACCTTTTCAAACTATTTTACTGAAAAAGCCTTTATTCTATTCAGACATTAAACAAAGTTGTTAAGCAATGTAATATTACATGTCTGCCGGAAAAACAGCAAAGAAGCCCTGCCTCAACCCAAAGAATAAAATACAACGAGTCAAACTTGTTGTGTGGGTGGTTGACAGGTGCTCTGGTGTGGGGTTTGCTCCTTCTTTCCTACCAAAAACTGTCATCCTTCTCTCACCTCCTCCTCCTTTTTTGTGTATGTTACTTTCTTTAAACACCCCTAATCTTCGGCACTTACATGACCTTATTGTGTTGCGAGTGCCGTAAAACTCTTACTGAAACTTTTTTAAAAACCTGTTCGAACAGCCACCTTCCCAAGACAATCATCTGTACAAAAGACCACATCCTGCTTCCCTCCTGTTTTTTAAATACCACAATAACACTATCCCATAAGTCCACCAGCCCAACACAATCATTTTTAGCCCCGGTAATGGACGGCCGTCCTGGACAATTTCAACTGTACTTTTAACCGACAAAGCATCATACCTCCATTGGGAGTGTGACTGTCTGTGCCGATCAACAGAACACCGGGAAATCCATAGTTCTCCAAAACAATCTGTACAATAAAAAAAAAATACAGAAATATTCATTCATAAGATAAGACAGATAACAGTTTATTGATCCCCACAAAAAGAAATCTTCTGTGGCACGGTAAATACATATATGTGAGGCAGCGTGGTGGAATCAGGCTCTCGTCAATTTTTGGACATATTGAATTATTGGTTAATCATCTTAAAGCTTGTTCATTTGTGTTGCTTTCAATGAAAAAATTTCCCATCCATCTTCAATAGAAGTGGAGATATTTTGGACTGAAGGAGGTGGGGGTCACCTGGTTTAAGAGGTAAAATTAGCGAGAAAATGGCCGCCAAAGCTTGGTAAATTCCAAAGCTGGAGAGTCCATGGAAACTGTAAATTTATATTTGTGTGCCTTTAATCAGCGTTTTCGGTGAAATCCTCAAAGGAATGTGTTTGTAAATGGACATAAAAGGTGTTGAGCTAAAAAAACAAAAATTTGATAAAAATGGCTAAGCAGGGAGAAAACTGCCGTTTTCTTTGATTTCATTATTTTGACGAGAGCCTGATTCCACCACGCTGCCTCACATATGCACATGCTCTTGTCAACACTAACACACACAACACACTTACGTTAACAGATGCATAAAAACATGACTAGGCATAGGATGGACATATAAAATATTGTTATTCTCGCATTCATCATGGTTATTCATAATATAACTTCAAATAACATCTAACTAATCAAAAGAACATAACATCAACACTTGCCTCAGTAGACTGGGTTTTTTACTTTTTTATATCTAACCATTATACGTACTTTAACATTCATACATGCCCATGAAACATTACAAAGAAAGGAGACATATGAAAAGAAAATATGGGATATGAATACATTTTGGAAAAAAAAAACCAACCGATAAATTCACATAAAATTTCCTGATAAATCTTACTAACATAAAATTTCCCCTGTCATTACAAACACTACATTCCTTGTGTTTGAACAACATCGGTACACTTTTTTAGCGTTTAAGTAAGAGTTTTTACTGTGCTTGCATAAAACTGCCGAAGACTGCAGGTGTTACAAGAGAAAAAACCTGCCTTGTGTTTGAACAGTATCAGTACACATTTTTCATGTTTTAGTAAGAGTTTTACAGCATTTGCAACACAATTAGGTCATATAAGTGCCGAAGATTAGTGGTTTTACAAGAGAAAAACGAATATAAAAAAATAAGGAGGAGAGATAAGGTGAACAGAGGTTTGACAGGAAAAAAAGGAGCAACCCGTACCACAGCACCCACCAACCACCCACTGCATAGATTCAAAAACACCACGGCACACAAACAAGTGAGACCAATGTACCTGATGAATGATGCCGCTGCCTGGCTTCCAAAATCCGACTCCATACTTAGAGCTGGCCGTGGCCAAAAAGTCATACACTTCCTTGTTGAGATCCTGCAGACAAAGCGAATGTATCCCGTAAAGAAAGAGCAAAGCAAAAGTTAATAGTTCAGTACCTAATTTTGCACACAACTCACACAGCGATCAACACAACTAAAGGCAGATAAACTTTGAAACTACCTACAGAGGTGTCCACTGACTATGAAAAATAATTCCTGAACTGTTCTGACCTCGTGGAAACACACGCTGGGACACAAAATATACGGATCATGTTTAATATATGTAATATCTAGTATTCAAGAAGTCCAGCATAATCCAGACAATTTCACAGATTGGAATTTATCCAGAAAATCGTCACCTCTGTACCTGAGCAAAGCTATCCCCACCATAAGCCCGTTCACAATCAAATCATCAGAAAGGACAAGAAGTGATTACTTTCTCTTGTTGCTAGATTCCGAAATAATCACTTCTTACCCTCAACTCAACTGCAGGAAAAAAATCCTTCTGAGATAAAGACAGTCAATTAACTGATGAACATAAAAAGTTTAACCACTTCAAGTGACTTAATAATCCTCAATAAGGATAAAATACAGTCGAAACTTCCAAAATAGCCATTCATCATTGAGGACAAAAATGGTTGTCTTAGACAGGTGGACATTTTGGACACTGTCATTAGAACATTTTTTAAAATGCAAGGGGGGAAGTGGGAAGTGGTCATTTGTACAGGCGACTTTCTTGGACAGGTAGCCATTCAAGCAGGTTCGACTGTATGATGTATCTCACGAAATGAAAAGAGTCAATCTGCAATCATTACAGAGGAGCATGTGTGCAACCATTTACACAGGAAGACGACTTGTGTCTCCCTGCACCTTTTGGCTGTACTTGTACCGGCGGTACTGTTTAATGTAGGTCAAGTGTGTGACAAATTTTTCTTCGCTGATGTCGATGGCCACAGCAATGATGATGCTGGGCTTTGTAACACTGACCACAAACATCTTAAATATCAAAATATGAATATAAACTAACGGTAAAGTCATAAACCACATAACAGAATTTCACTATAAAGAATACAGGAACGCAAAGTTTTTCAATTAAAAGCTAATATTTTTTAATCACAATTTCCCAAACTTCCAGCTTCTAAAAGTACAAAAATGGGGTTTTATAACACATCACAAATTCTTAAATGATTTTAAGTAAAAATGTCTTTCACATCATTCTATTTTCAAGGGGTCAACATCCACTACAAATAAAAATAGATGAAGGAGCCTCAACCCCCCCCCCCCCCCTATATTTCTACTGGTTTCCTTATAATAACTATCAGTGGTAGTCCTATCATGCAGTGAGTTCACCTTCGCCCGCTTCAAGTCCTGCTCTCCTCCCACTTGGGCTTCAATCAAGTGGTCACAATGGATGGTGGACGGCACCGCCACTTTGGGCAGGCCGCTGGAGATGAACTGCAACATCGCCATCTGGGGAAATACATTGGTTATACATTTGTACGTGAAGATGATCCCAAAACGTCTTAAATTGACCAACTACCGATTTGCCTTCAAATTAAATATTATTTACTTCTTTCATACAGAAAACAGAAAAATGTATTAGCTTTAAGTTACCACAACATCGCATTTGAGCAGAGGGATATGAGAAAAAAAAACAGGCCACAAAATTGACAAAATATACAAATAAACACATCTCAGAAGCCGTACACATTCCTAACCTTTTGATGACATGTATCAAGAGGCGCCATCTCGTTGCGAAAAATAAAAAACCCTAAACATTTCAGACCCCGTGGAAACATGAGAGTGGGGACTCCTAATTTATGGATCATATTCCGTACTAGTTAAGCTGGTATTAAGGAAATTTAGAAAGTTTAGCAAAAAGAGATTAGAATAAATGTATAGACGGGTAAACAGGAGTATATTACAAAGTCCAGGTAATTTCGGAAACCCCGATTTACAGGCTTATCTGGAAAATAAGCTTCTGTGCTGTCTACATAATGGAATTGGAGCAATGCCCTGAGTAGACCAACCTGTGCTGTAGCGTCCTGCATAGCCACTCTGTCCGGGCGGAGCTTGAGGTAACTCACTCCTCTCTCAATGTCCTGGCGGAAAAAAAATAGAGGAAAAGATGTACATATAAAAGAGAAGAAGACAAATGTGCAGGGTCACACCATTACAACACCATCAAATCGATATAATTGAAAAGTCTATCAATGTAATGTATTCCAACACTACAAGCCAATCCAACATCTGCTCTTTGAATATCACACACTAAAATATCTCCGGCGTCAACTTGTACGTCCCATCCCAACCACCGACAATACCACGTAATGCAAAAAAGAACAAAAGTCCAAGAACTTCATCATTTTTCTAACATGGCATTGGGCTGAGAGCACACAACCAAAGGCTATTGGATTAACAAGAAAAAAATTTGAAACAGAAACGCCAGAAGCCTTAAAGCATGAGGTCCTAATATTATAATATAATACCATAATACAGGCACAGCAAAACAGCCCTTGTCCCCTCTCATAACACATGAACTGTGAGTACAAAAACACTTTCTGTAATAGGACAAAAGAAGTTTTGGACTTCGCTGGGATTCAATTCGCCAACCTCTGCCCATCAGTTGCCTTCATCAGCCAGCTGCACCACCGTCATCACCACTGCATTGGTATTTTCCTCAGAGAATTAGGCTTCCTAAACCCATCGGCACCCAGAACACACCAAGAATTCAGAAGCTGAGACAGCTTTCACACCAACGTGCCAACTGGCTACAAAAAAACCCTGAACTTTTTAGCCCTCGTGGTAACACAAGTGTAAGAACCCAAAATTCATGGATCATACTGAACTGTCAAATACATCTTCAATTCTTGTAAACAAATATCAGAATATGGAATTAATGCCGCTATCAACATTGATTATTTAAGAGGCAGGATATATCTTGTATCAAAACAATGTTTATTCAAAGTGCAATACGACATGCACAAGTCTGATAAAACCCAGATGATATCA
Source organism: Aplysia californica (assembly GCF_000002075.1). Taxonomy (NCBI): domain Eukaryota; kingdom Metazoa; phylum Mollusca; class Gastropoda; order Aplysiida; family Aplysiidae; genus Aplysia; species Aplysia californica. The sequence continues at coordinate 482,798 of NW_004797574.1, read as the reverse complement.
GAAATCCTGATTTTCAGATTTATCCCAAAAATCAGCACCTCTGTTTCACATACCTGGTTTTTCACATTGTCCAGATGGCCGTACAGGATCTTTTCAGAAAGGGTCAGAGGGCGGCCCAGCCTGATTGGAAACAATAAAAGGTCAAGTCAGACTAACCTTCCTTACCAAAAACCTAACCAGTCACATAAAAAGGAAAAACACAAAGCTTCCTTAAAAACGTGAGCTCCAGAAAATCTTTAAATCATTTAATTAAGCTAATGGGGGGGGGGGGGGGAGGAAGCAAAAACGAGACAAATCGTTACCTACCTCAGAATAGCAAAGTTCTAATGGACATTTTTGGCTGTTTTGAGTTGCTAAGACCACGAGGTCAGAAACCAAATTAAACGTTCTATCAGCTCTATCAAAACCATAAGATTATTCGGAGTCGTTATCATTAAATTAAAAAAATAGCATTCGAAAAAGCTTGACATGATGTGAAACTCAACACCTTTGATGTCAAATTTCTCAAAACTACGCACTGGGCAGATTTGTAATTCTGATGTAGCCAAATGTTCAAAGCATATCTCACATTCTCACACAGAATCATGAATAAAGAACAGACACAAAATAAAGCCCAAATAAAAGCACAAATTCCGAACTACACGAACTTAACCATTTCAGAACGCCTGTGTTAAGACCATACACAAAATCGAAAACAATGATCCAACCCAGAACATAAACGGACAGCCCTGATAACCTAAGCAAGACTCACTTGTCCTTTGCTAGTTTCACATTGTACTCCATTTTGTCATAGTCCAGAAACTTGTCTTGCTCGAAACGGCTCATTGGCACCTGAAGGTAAGAGTAAAATAAAACATATATTGGTGTTGTCACATAAGGAAAATCATGTCAGTTTTAGTTTTAGTTACGAGTTTTGTGGCACTTATAATACAATAAGGTCATATAAGAGCCGAAGAATAGATGTGTTACAGGAGAGTAACATACACAAAAAAATAGGAGGAGAGATGGGGACAATAGATGTTTCAATGGAAAGAAGGAGCAAACCAAACCAGAGCACCCGCCAACCACCCACAAATCATGTCACACAAGACACCAGCAGTGATATGGGCCAGAAAGTAGTGAATACTCTACCTTCTTAGTATTTAAGTATGGGCGGGGGGAAAAAAGAAACAATGACAGCAACAGGGTCCTTTTGCACTAAAAAGAAAAGGGCAATAAATAATAAGCATAGTAACAAAAGTACAAGAGAACCAATTCAATGACGGCCTTCCTTTGCACTGGGCTCTAATAAGAAAACTTACCTTGTTTTCTGAAGCACAAATTTCCCGTTTCAACTAAAAACACAGACACCCTCTACACTCTATTCTAAAAAAATATTTCCATTCATTTCATAACTGATATTGACAGCATTCTACCACAGCTGGCATGCCTCCCCCCCCCCCAACCCAAACTTTATGTAATCTATGTTTAATACTTTTACCCTTTTTCTGATATACACTATCAATTCGTAATTTTGTTTTGTTTTAGTAGAGGTTTTACAGCGCTCGCAACTGCATATAAGGTCTTATGAGCGCCAGAAGTTTAGAGGTGTTACGAGAGAGTAACAAACATAAAAAAGGAGGCGAGATAAGGACGATAGATGTTTGATAGGAAAGAAGAAGCAAACCACACCAGAGCACCCACCAACCACCCACTCTTAATTTTTGGGAAAAAAAACAACAAACAAACAAACAAAAACAAAAGGAAATGTCTCCAGAGTCGCTAAAAGCGTAAGTGCCTCGTGTTAAGACAGAGAAATTTGAAAGCAAAAAGGTGACGACTTACCGCTTTAGATGCAGCATAAGCTGTAGCGTGAAAATAGCGACCGGAGCCATACCCAAGGATTTCAGTGCCCTGAAAACAAAAACACAAACAAGAGACTTGAATTTCTACTGCCAGCAACAGTTTTAGATAACCAACATAAAACAAGTGAACTAAAAACAAACAAAAAATTCTTTATATAAAAACAACTGATTTAACTTAACTCTTAACCTCTCAAAACTACAATCTGTTTTCATCAGAACCAGATACATCAAAATGAAATTGCTAGCTTTGGAAAGCGACCACATTCCCAGATACAACTATATATTATAGTTGTACAAGACCGCACTTGAATGTCTTCTATAAATGTAGAATATAGTTGTTTTAGTTTTTTAGTTTTAGTAAAGAGTTTTACGGCACTTGCAACACAATAAGATCATATAAGTGCCGAAGATTAGAGGTGTTACTAGAGAATAACAACAAACATAAAAAAGAAGGAAGGATAAGGACGATAGATGTTTAAGAGGAAAGAAGGAGCAAACCACACCAGAGCACCCGTCAACCACCCACGAATATAGTTGTACCTACACATGTCAATATGAGTTTGAGTAAAGAGGAACATATTTTAAAATTTACATACAAAAAAGGGGGAAAAGTACGACAGACAGACAGAAACAAAAGATGGAAAGAAAAGAAAAATGACCAACAAGTCACGCCCTCTAACTATCCACAGGGTATTATTATATCTGAGCCGCTAAAAGTATACTGAAAACTATACACAATTGTTGAGACTGGATAGAGATCTGGGAACTGCATCTTGTACAGACTTTGTATGGCACTTTCAAAGGTAACAATTGTTAATTCCCCCCAGCCTGACTCGGCCCAGAGACAGAAATATGCAATGTTTGACCCATGATAAGAGATATGTGCACAACCTGTACTTTTTCATTATGTAAACTTTATTGAACAACTGAGTGTTTTATATGAAGTGACGTAGGCCAATGGCTTTAAACACTTTTTTGTTTTTGTAAAGTGTTTTACGGCGCTCGCAACTGCATAAGGTCATATGAGCGCGCGGGACACTCTTAATATTTTCAGTTGGTAGGAAATTTTGAATTTTGCCCGGGTGGCGGCCGAAGCCTACTCTTATCGATTTTAGACCACCAACGGATCTTTAAGGTACGCAACTTGCACACGGGCCCTCCGAGATTTTTCGCCCTTGTCCGAGAAGGCTAGGTGTAGATCTTTCCTACCAGAAGATCAGGGGTGTGGCAGAAAGACAGCAGTAAGGAGTAGCCAAAGAGTAGGAGTAGAAAGGCTGCAGAAAGAGTCAGGAGCCCAGAGGAGGAGGCAAAGGGGGCGAAGGCAGAAAGTGGAAATGAAAGCAGACAACAGAACATTGGTAGAGAGCAGGAAAGAATGTGAAAGGAGACAATTTTAGAGAAGAAAATGTTTTGGTCGTTACCCGGATTCGAACCCGGGACCTTTGAATGAGAGGCCAACACCTTAACCTCTAGGCCACGAGAGCCCCCCTTTAAACACTAAGTAAACTTACTTACTTCAAAGGTTGAAAGACACAAAGTGTTAAAATGCAACTTCATTACTTCTTGACTTGTAGGCATCAGGCTCATGTTTTAGGCTTCTTTTATCATTAGAAAGTTTGTCGGTTCATTGTTAGTTGTTATTGTTTTCCTCGTTTGCTTTCCTTTACATTTTTTAGAGTTTTAGTTAGATTTTTACAGCACTTGCAACCCAAATAGGTCATATAACTGCTACACATCAGAGGTAATAGAGAGTTTAGTTTAGTTTTAGTAAGAGTTTTACGGCACTCGCAACTGCATAAGGTCATATGAGCGCCAGAAGATTAGAGGTGTTACAAGAGAGTAACAAACGCAAAAAAGAAGGAGGGGAGATAAGGACGATAGATGTTTGATAGGAAACAAGGAGCAAACCACACCAGAGCACCCGCCAACCACCCACTAATAGAGAGTAACATCCAGAGAAAAGAAAAAGGAGAGACAAAGACGACAGACGTTTGATGGCAAAGAAAGAGAACACCATACCGAACCACCCGCCAAACACCCACTTCCTTTCTGTCCTTCAAGAAATTATCAAAGTTGGGCGGGTGGGGGGGGGCTACTTTTCAATACCATGAATGCAGTTACACGTATTTGACATTCATCTGCTCTCCATCTTCTTCGATAAATTTAATTTTTTTGTTCCATGCGGAACGAGTTCCCCGGCGATCCTCGCGTGAAACGCTGAAAACACACCGTGACAAACAAAGCTGGAAGGGAACACCCCCATCTCTTTTCACAGACACACACACTCACAACTCACAACACACACACACACTCTCTCTCTCTCTCTCC
>NW_004797574.1:469993-478004 GCF_000002075.1 Aplysia californica | reverse complement strand
CATTATCTCACTAATTTTACCTCTGAAAACAGGTGACCCCCACCTCCTTTTGCAAATATCTCGACATGTATTCAAGATAAATGGATATTTTTTTGCATCCAAATAAAGACAAGTGAACAAGCTTTAAGATGATACCAATAACTCTACATGCCCAAAAATTGACGAGAGCCTGATTCCACCACGCTGCCCCACAAAAGGTTTTTTCCAACGCGTGAGCCGCCCCGACAAGGTCTCATGTGACTGTGATGCTAATACTACTACAATCGACTAGGGATGAGTTTATGTCAGGAGCGTGAAAAAATGATCAACTCATCGTAGATTGTAAATTGTAAATGGGCTGATTCATCAATGTCATGCTCATAAATGTGCCTGAACTGCAACAATGTACAAAGAACTGCTGGGGTTTTTTTTCCTAATCCTCACCATCGTCGTTTTTTCTCTACCTCTTTTGTATGTTTGTCACACTCATATGACCCGCTATTTCCGGGGTGCAAGTTTGTTATAGTTCTAGTGGAGGTTTTACGGCGCTCGCAACTGTATAAGGTCAAATGAGCGTCAAGGGGTGGATGTCAACAGAGAAGTCCTCACAGGGAATCAGACTTACTCTGCTCACCTCTCTGGCTTCAACAGCACAAAGTCTGCTTCAATTGCCAAGGCACCCCGGAAATAGCGGATCATTTAGAGTGTGACAAACATACAAAAGAAGTAGAAGACTTGATAGTCGAAACAGACTTTGTGCTGTTGAGGCTAGAGAGGTGAGCAGAGTAAGCCGGATTCCCTGTTTGGACTTCTCCGTTGACATCCACCCCTTGGCATTCATATGACCTTATGCAGTTGCGAGCGCCATAAAGCCTTACTAAAACTAAACCACCACAAGGTGTTTTTTTCCAACGCGCGAGCCGCCCCGACAAGGTCCCATGTGACTGTGATGCTACAACAATCGACTACGGATGAGTTGATGTCAGAAAAGTGAAAAAATGATCAACTCATCGTAGATTGTAAATTGTAAATGGGCTGATTCAACAATGTCATGCTCACAACTGTGTTTGAACTGCAACAGGGAACTACTGCTTTTTCTTTCCTTATCCTCACTATCGTCATTTTTTTCTGTACTTCTTTTGTATGTTTGTCACACTCATGTGACCCGCTATTTCCGGGGTGCCTTGATAGTATAAAAACAGACTTCGTGCCGTTGAAGCAAGAGAGGTGAGCCTGATTCCCCTTTTGAACTTCTCAGTTGACATCCACCCCTTGGCGCTCATGACCGTATGCAGTTGCGAGCGCCGTAAAATCTTACTAAAACCAAACCACCACAAGGGTTTTTTCCAGCACGCCAACAGCCCCAGCTCGGTGTCAAGTGTCATGTGACTGTGATGCTACTACAATCGACTACGGATGAGTTGATATCAGGAGAGTGAAAAACAGATCAACTCATCCCAAGTTCTGTTTTAGATTTAGATCTTGTAGAGGTTTTACGGCGCTCGCAATTGCATAAGGTCATATGAGCGCCAGAAGGTGTTACAAGAGAGTAACAAACACAAAAGAGAAGAAGGGGAGAAAAGGATGATAGATGTTTGAAAGGAAAGAAGAAGCAAACCACACCAGAGCACCCGCCAACCACCCACCATCCCAAGTTCAACTTAATTAATCGTTGGGATCTGTAAAGAAGAAAAGTTGCTGGAATCCGAGAAAAAGATAACTGAAGATCAACTCAAGCAAGTTCAACGCAAGTGGAGTCAACTGTAATTACAATCGTTCGCGACACCTTTGTCTGTTGTTATTGTACACCCCGTCAGCCACACCCGTGAGTTAGTTGTGTTGTGCGTTATTGCTCACGCCAAAGTTCAAAACCTGTCCTTTACAAAACAGACACCAGGCTCGACAGTGTGCTGTGTATGTTGTTGTTGCTCATGCCAAAGTTTCAAACTTGTCTTTAAAAAAATAGACACTACGAGCGCTATTATGCTGTGTTCATGTTGCTCACGTCAGAGTTCAAAACCTGTCCTTTACAAAACAGACACCAGGCTTGTGAGTGAGCTGTATGTTGTTGTTGCTTATATGTCAGAGTTCAAAACCTGTCCTTTACAAAACAGACAACATGCCTGTCAGTGTGTTGTTGTGTGTGTTGTTGCTTATGTCAGAGCTCCAAACATGTCCTTTACAACACGCACAAAATGCCTCTGTGAGTGTGTGTTGCTGTTCATGTCAAACCTTCAAACCCGTCCTTTACAACATACACACATCATTCCTATCAGTGTGCTCTTTGTTGCTCACGTCAGAGTTCAAAACCTTTCCTCTACAAAAGAGACACAAGGCCTGTCAGAGTGTTGTGTGTGTTGTTGCTTACGTCAGAGCTCCAAACATGTCCTTTACAACACACACAGCATGCCTCTATGAGAGGGTGTGTGTTGTTGTTGTCGCTGCTGCTGCTTATACTCACCAGAGTTCGAATGAAGGTGGATGACGGGTGTTTTGGTGTGGTATGCCCCTTTCCCCAATAAAAAAAACCAATCGTCCTTATTTCTCCTTTCTTTCTTTGCTGTATGTTCTTCTCTTGTAACACTGCTAATCTTCGGCACTTATTTGACCTAGTAGTAATGCAAGTACCGTACAACTCTTGCTAAAACTAAAATAAGAAATCGAAACCTGTCCTCTATAAAACAGGACACCATGTCTCGGAAGCATGCTTATTTGTGCGTAGTCTCCCCCCCCCCCCTTTCATTTCTCTTCACAATGCCCCCCCCCCCCTTCCTTTCATTTCTCTACACAATGCCCCCCCCTGCTCCCTCAAAGGTTGCCTCATACCCATCCTACTACCTACAACAATAGTTCAAGAACGTGCCTGTTGGGGGGTTGAACCAGGTAGGTCTTCTTCTTGGCCCAGCACGATACCAACAGAGTTAACAGAGCGCCCCAACACACCGTCTTTAGTTTTAGTAGAGGTTTTACGGAGCTCACAACTGCATACGGTCATATGAGCGCCAGAAGATTTGAAGTGTTACAAGAGAGTAACAAATATATTTTAAAAAAGAAGAAGAAGGGGGGATAAGGACGATAGATATATTTGATAGGAAAGAAGAAGCAGACCACACCAGAGCACCCGCCAACCACCCACACGCACTGTCTGAGTAAAGAGAAGCACATCAGCACAATCACGATGGAAGACATACAGACAGACAGACAGACAGACAGGCAGGCCACACGCCAATAATGGTGTGCTAGGAAAAAGGTAAGACAGAAAAAGAGAAAAAACAGAGGAAAAGGAAAGAAGTAAGACCTACCAATAGCACTCACCATCAACCACCCACTCAAAGCGCTGGGTTGTTTTTTTTAAGTTTTATTAAGTGTTTTACGGCACTTGCAACACAATAAGGTCATATTAGTGCCGAACATTTGAGGTGTTACAAGAGAGTAACAAACACAAAAAGAAGGAGGAGAGAAACGAAAGATGTTTGATAGGAAAGAATGAGCAAACCACACCAGAACACCCGTCAACCACCCACTCAATGTGCTGCAATACATGTAGTATGAGAAAGAACAAAACACACACCACACTATAACAGCGAAACTAGGTCAAAGGTCAGGAGGCCATAGAGAGCACGGGTGCTACAACAAGTGCATGTTGAGTGAGCATGTCTTATGACACAGCGACCTTTGAACCCAGCCCACTTCGGAGTCATTGTATTAACACCCCCCCCCCCCCCCCCCCCACACACACACACCTTTTTCAGGAGGAGGAGGCGGAGGAGGAGGAGGAGGAGGAGGAGGAGGACAATTTTAAAAATCCCTACGGAGTGGGAACAGGGAGAGTCCATAGTTTCCACACAGCGGATGCAAGAAAGGGGGACCGGGGGGAGGGTGGCGATTCGGAAAATATGGAAAACGCCATAAAGGAATGAAACTCTAGGAAAATTACAATAAAATCTTGTCTGATTCTCAATCACCGACTAGTTACGTAAGCTGCCATAAAGTTAAAGTTTAATGAGCAACTATCTAATCTGATCCTGGAAAAGTCAGTTTGAAAACATGAATAATCTATCTGCTGTCTGTGTTCATAATTAGGGCGTCGGTGGCCTAGTGGTTAGGCTACCAGACTCGTAATCGTGAGATTGCGTGCGGGTTCGGGGGTTCGAGCCTCAGCTTGGTCTGACGTTGTGTCCTTGGGAAAGTGGAAAGGCACTTTACACGAACTTCCCGCTTGGCTCGGTCCTATCGGAGACGGACGTTAAACTAGGAGGTCCCGCCACTTAAATAACCTAATAGTGTTGATAGGGGCGTTAAACCCATACCATTTTCATTTATAATTAGAAAAGTCGAGGTTATTGCTTTATAAGGTTATCTGGCCCAGGTGTATTGCGTAACGCTGTAATCAACACTCAACACAGAACACGCGGAGATTTCGTAATCGGACACAGATCCAACTCAAAACAAAACGGAAAATTTCCGAGCCTGTGAAAGAGGGTACCGGTACTCTATTCTATTCATCATCTGACTTCATCCCAAAACAAAACATGTTGAGAAACAGAAGTCCTGAACGTCAAGTATTGGGCACTCTAGCAGACAGAAAGACAGGGCTACTAGGGGGGCTCTCGTGGCCTACAGGTTAAGGTGTTGGCCTCTCATTCAAAAGGTCCCGGGTTCGAATCCGGGTAGCGACCGAAACATTTTCTTCTCTAAAATCGTCTCCTTTCACCTTCTTTCCTGCTCTCTAGCAATGTTCTGTTGTCTGCTTTCATTTCCACTTTCTGCCCCCACTCACTCACCTCCTTTGCCCCCTCCTCTGGGCTCCTGACTCTTTCTGCAGCCTTTCTACTGCTACTCCTAGGCTCCCCCTTACTGCTGTCTTTCTGCCACACCCCTGATCTTCTGGTAGGAAAGATCTACACCTAGCCTTCTCGGACAAGGGCGAAAAATCTCGGAGGGCCCGTGTGCAAGTTGCGCACGTTAAAGATCCCTTGGTGGTCTAAAATCGATAAGAGTAGGCTTCGGCTGCCACCCGGGCAAAATTCAAAATTTCCTACCAACTGAAAATATTAGGTGTGTCCCGCGCGCTCATATGACCTATGCAGTGGCGAGCGCCGTAAAACACTTTACAAAAACAAAACAAAAGACAGACCTACTAGTTTATTTATTTTTTTGTGAGTGTCAGTGTGTGCAACATTCCGAACGAGGGAGTCGACAGTACATTGACTCAATAATGGTCATTTAGTGCTGGAATAAAACAAACCACAAACAACAGAGGGAAAAAAAAAGAAGCAGGACTTTTACCCGCGTAGCGCCCTCCAACCACCCGCATGTCAATTCATGCACCTGTTACAGTAGAGCTATTGGGAAATAACACCAGCTCCAACTTACTGCTACACCGTGTGGGGGTGTGGTTGGAAAAAAATAGAGGGGGGGGGAGGGACGGGACACGCATTGATATTGACTAGTCGCTTGGTTCAACGACCTAGACCAGCGTAAAGTTTACAGTCATTACCCGGTATCTCACGCTGCCAACTTATAAATGCTTTACGACAGACGGAGATGCTAAATTTAAGAAATACTATACTCGCCCCCCCCCCCCCAAAAAAAAAACACCAAAAAAAACAAGGGGAATAAAATTCCCGTCCTCTGCGTACAACGGCGAAGAGCCTTACCACTAAACCACAGACGCCGGTGACTATCTTGTGAATTTTTTTAGTTTGTTTTAGTAAGAGTTTTACGGCACTCGCAACTGCATAAGGTCATATGAGCGCCAGAAGATTAGAGGTGTTACAGGAGAGTAACAAACATAAAAAATAAGAAGGGGAGAAAAGGACGATAGATGTTTGATAGGAAAGAAGGAGCAAACCACACCAGAGCACCCGCCAACCACCCACGAATTTTTTTTTTTTTTTGGGGGGGGGGGGGCACGATAGACATACAGAAACAACAGACAGACTAGCCTACATTAGTGTTGTAGTGTGCGGGTCGCAGACGGTGAATTAATTGCGCAACACAACCCCTCTCAGTCTCAACCTCCAGATAACATCAGAGATAGGTTTCCTGACCTGCCACACTCTTCACGCACGTGGCGACTTTCATCAGAACGTAACATTGAAAGTCACAGATAATAACCGTCTGCAACTGGGCTGCTGTCTTCATTACAAAAAAAAGAGAGAGAGAAAAAAAAACACACGAAAGAAACACAAACACACACACACACACACACACACACACACACAAACAAACACACACACACACACACGGCCAACAACAACCAAACAACCCCACGCATGACCTTACAATACACGAGAAGACGTCCGTCTGGCGATGATACTACTTACTTACTACTATAAATACATGTTCATGTATACATTATCTTGGCCAATGTCTGAGCATGCTGTTCCTTTTCCCCACTTTTGTACTAAGTTTCACGTTTGAAAACATGTAACATAATATTATTACAGTACGGTACTAGTACTAGCCACGAGTTCGCATTTCTCTGGTACCGAATTTGAATTTGGTGGAACCGAATAAGTTCAATAAGTTGGTCGGAGAGATTCACGAGTGGTAAATGCAGTCGTACCTGTCCAAGACAACCAGCTGTTTATTGTCCAGGAAAAAAGTGCTCAACATATATAGTTGTTTTTGACAATGTCGATACAATAGTATAGAAAAACACAACGGGGGTATGTGAAGTGGTAGTTTGAACAGGTGATTGTCAGAGATAGGAGGTGGTAGGAGCTGTTCCAAATTACATACATGTAGGCTACGTGTACAGACAATGACGCTCACACACAAAAAGTTGCAAATTTGACGCAGAGTCGACGTGGCCTTCTTGATGAATGCTGCACTTTCACGGGAGAAGAAAAATATCCCATGTCGAAACAATCACTTCTTATATTCATTCCAAAAAACACAAAAAGAAACCTTACAATAACCTTGAAAGAAATGTTTATAGGCTGCTGCAAACTTTGTCATTGTCTTAGCCAGAGGTCGCCAAACTTCGGCCAGAAGAAAATCCGACAGCCCCCCCCCCACCACCACACACACACACACCCAAACTTGAAAGTTATGTTTGTTGCGTGCCCACGACTTGGTCACCAAAACAGTGTAACCATTTCAACTCAAATTAAACAACCTTTTGTAGACATCATTACTTCTAGCTAGCTTATGTGTCAAACCATTGCTCGGTCTTAATGAAAGTAAATTAAAAACATCTTTCACTGAACAGATTAGTGTATTGATTGTGTCAAACACAACGCTATAGTCACGCGGCCTTTTATTGAAAAGATCAGTGTGTATTGTGCTGAACAAAATATCTAGTCGCCCGACCTTTCGATAAAAGATGAGTGCACGGTGTATTGTAATGAACAAAAAAGCTATAGATAGTCTCCGCCTTTTACTAAAACAAAAAGATCAGTGTATAGTGTATTGAATTGAACGAAATAGCTTTAGCTATCGGAATTACGATCCGAATACCCTCAGTTCTCCGGACGACTTTGAAAACCAAAATAAAGCAATAACATTTAGTAACTCCTGGACTAAGTGTTGTGTTGTGGGTGCCATAGCCTACAAAGCACACCCCAGCCACGAGAAGTTACTGTTGCTTATCACCTTGCTCCGGAAAGATAAAAACTAGTGACAAAAACATCGACTCTTTGCCCTTGTTTACGTGCAAACGCTAGTCAAACTGCAATGGCTAACCCAATTTTTTTCCAGTCTTTTCCCCCCTTTCTTACAAATTATGGAGGGGGGGGGTTGGTTTCATCCCCCCCCCCTTTCTTACAAATTATGGACAAACAAGAAGTGACCTACAATTAATGACGACTTGACCCAAGTGTTTGTGGATTCTGTATGAATTACATCCTCAAACTCACACGCAGTCATAATAATGTACATGAATGCATAGTAAAAATACTGCTAATTTACTTTGTTGTTGACTTACTTCTTTGGGGTCTTTTGATGTTGGGTGTTTGTTGTTGTTTTTTTTGGGGGGGGGTTGGGGGGTAGTTTGGTTTATTTATTTTATTTTTTTGGGGGGGTG
>NW_004797574.1:462840-469893 GCF_000002075.1 Aplysia californica | reverse complement strand
GGGGGGGTTCAACGCTTTGATTTTCTACTCCAAGACAAGAATTGACTCAACTTCAACTTTTGTTTTGAGTACATTCGGACAGTTCACGTCCATGAAATTCACCCAAGGACTTGGTCGGTCGGTGAACGTCGCTCCACAGACTCTATGTCAGCACAGCCAAACGGCAAATACATGACACACGCTGTAGGAAAACGCAAACCACAGGGGTAAACACACCGGGAAGACAACCGAGCCAAGACCGCTGTTTTCGAAGTGTTTTGTCGCTGTGACTGGTGTCTTCTGTCTCGTGTCAGCTCCCTCTTTCAATTTGGTAAGTTTTACGGCACTTGCGACACAAATAGGTTGTATGAGTGTCGAAAAATAGAGGTGTTGCTAGAAAGTGGCACAAGTCGTGTACGAAGACAAAATGAGAGAAAAGGACGACAGGTGAATAATCCTAAGTGTCGAAGGTAAGAGGCGTTAGTTACTGGAGACTAACATCATCTACAAAGGAAAGAAAAAGGACGATAGAAGTTGCAGTATTGTACGTACTTTGCATGTGTCGGTTGGGCGGACAAACTTCCGTGAAATGTTCATAAATGTATCACGAGAGTTGTTTTCAAAATTAAATCTAAAAGGGGTCTAATTTATAGTAATTACCTATTACCATACTCTCCTCCCAACTAATAAATAGTATTACACCAGTACATTGTAAGTTACTATTATATTTTGTACTAAAAAGATGAACTTTATGGGCCAAAGTACGCGATGTTTAGCGGCAAATTGCTCTGAGGCACGTAACGGACACCCCCCCCCCAACCCCGTTAAATGCCCTGCCTCGTTGGAGGATTCGGCGGGTTGTACAAGAAACGGGCACAGTCGAATAAAAACCCGAGGGGAACTCGGAACTCTGAGGAAGTCGAAGGAGCAGACTATACCAGAGTTCTCACCAACTACACCTCCCATTAGACCAGTTCTATAATTCTTCTATTATATATGTTATTCTGAGCATGTGTCGCCAGTCATTGAGAAACAAACTCTGCCAACATTTTACGATTCAGTCTCTTGTAGTCTTTTTTCCCCTTAGATAAAAAATTATCATAGCTAAAGTGTGGTATTTGACCCAAGACTGGCCTTCAGCCGATTGGACGGACTGCAACCAATCGGACTCAGCCTGCAAGTTACGGGCGTCCGGCATAAAAAACCCAAACGAACAACAACAACAAAAAGGTAACAATAACATGAAACGTTCTACATCTATAACAATGAACAACCGATCCAAGCCTGTAACTGTTATAAAAGCCATTCCATAACCATCTTTTAAACAAAGTTTTGGGGGTTAAAAGTGGCGAGACTTTAATTCTAACAAAAATCTAGGCTTATCAAGAAAAAAGTCAACGATGATTTTATATGACAAGGAAGCCCAACTTCTAAATTTATACAGAGGTGCTAACAGGTCACGAAAAAAAATTCATTTTTAAAAAAAGAAGAAAAAAAAAGACAATCCGAAACTTTTCAGATACCATGGAAACGTGCCAGCAGGGGGCCAAATGTTACGGATCATCTAATGCATCCTGTATCAAGACTATTTTATGTGCTACATTACTTGCAAAAACAGATTAACAGAAATTAAGGTACAAGCAGAAGTTTTCAAAATCCGGGTAATTTCAGAAATCCGGTTGACCTTATTTATCCGAAAAATCGGCACCTCTGTAAACAGCTACATGAAGAGCGGACCATTCATCATAGCAAAACCAAAACAACCACATTCCGAGTTCTGATATCTGGACAGTTCAGAAAGCAGGTCTCTTCATCCTATCAGTCAGCCTGCACACTTCAGTCCACTTTTGTCGTCAAAATAATATTATTATGACGTGCGGCACCACTTCGTACCGGTAAAATCTAGTGCGTGATCTTGGCTGAAGTGACGGGGCTTAGGCTATGGAGGGGAGCCCGAGGTGACTCAGGGGGGAAGGGGGGGAGAGAGAGAGAGAAAGACAATGAGAGAAAGAGGGGGGGAGAGAGAGGGGGGAGGGGGGGGGGGGAAGGGAACGGGGTGTCACTTGTGCCGATACACAGTTCACCGATATATACATTATAATATCAATTGTCGAGCAGCCATAAATTAGCCAACATTTGAAACGATACAAAAACAATACCAATTGTTTTGGTGGGTGTCAGCTCTTGTAATACTCTCGGTCTAATTTTATGCATGCATGTCAATAGATGACCCCCTTTTTTTTCCAACATCGGGTCATGAGATCTTTTCAAAGTCCGCTGAGGAAACCCAAGTACATGTCCATGATGCAAAAAGCTGTGGAGGGAGGGGGGAGGGGGGGGGGTCTCCTTTTTCTCGTGACAAATTTTTTCCTCTCCTGTTTTCTTGTGACATATATTTTTTTTCGGGTCAAGATATTTCAGCTCTCCTTTTGTTCGTGGGCAGTGTTTCATCCATACCAATCTTATCATATATGAAGTTGGCAAATGTACGAAGAAAGTGAACTAAGATTTTATCACAAATTGCAACAATGGCAGACTTTCCAAAACATCGGCATTGATGTCTGTGTTGAGGAATTTTATCAAGACAGAATACTTTTTTTTTTAAACTTTTGTTTAAGAAAAGGTAGAACAAAACATGATAATATAAATTTTTCACCACTGTGTGCTGTGTATTGGGGGGGGGGGTGGCTCACATACAGTCAACGTAAAGACCAATGGCATACGTAAAGTGTAAGAACAAAACTTTTCCTTGTACACTTGTGACTTGTGTTTTCCATTTTTGCGAGCATCAAAGTAAAATGAGATAAAAACAAGACAAGTCACACTCCTCTGCATGTTGCGTGTCCTACCAAACATTATTATCAACCCAACCAGCTGTCTAGGGTCTCAGCAGGGAAATATTTCACCACCCATAAAAATATAACTAATTTACTAACTAAGAAAGCACTGAGCACCAGTTGCTGCCACACTGAAGGTAAATTTTCCAGAGAACGAAACATACAACTCACATCATGTATACTAAGGATCCTTTTTCAGTTGTTATCAACAGCAATGTGATATTAAGATAAGATAAATATTTATTGCCCAGCGCTGACACACTGGTTTGGTGTTTCCACTTTCCACACATACACACACACACACACAATGCATGCATACTGATCTCTTCCACACACAAACATAATGTATCACTCATAAACAGACCAACAGCCGCATGTAAAACTACCATCTGATCTCTACAAACCAACCAACCAGAACCCCAAATTAATAAAGATGAAAAGAGAAAAAAACAAGTAGTTGGTGAATGGCGGGGTGAGGAGCCTGAATACAAGTTTTGTCCACAAGATTCCACACTTAAATACAGAACACTCTCTAATGGCCACCTGTGTAAGATTTGTAAGTTGTACAAACAAGGTCCCATTTCCTCCCTAGTCTATTTTTAACATTATAATGAGACTGTATATAAGGTGTTCACCCGTCTAATACAGCCCACTTTGCTCCTCGACAATGGGCAGCCGTCTAAAGACAGTTTCGACTGTAATTTATTATGAAGGATGTTCTTTGTTTTATCAGCATTGTCAAAGTACGGGTCAGAAACACACGGTATCTAGGTTCTCTATAAAAAGTTTAACAGGGTGGAAAATTTTATACAACCTGTGTTTAGACTCTTAATAAACTGAACATTCTATTAAGAATAGTCCGAAGTTGTCTCACTGAACACTGCATCACTGACTACTTGCACAAGATTTCTTTGTTGGTTGAGTAAAGAGAGGCACATCAGCACAATAACAGCCATCTAGTGCTGGGAAAAGCAAGGTGGACAGACAGAAACAACAGACAAAAGAAGTAAGGTCCTAATTGTGACATGATTGTATTTTAGTTTTAGTCACAGTTTTTAGTTTAGTTTTAGTAGAGGTTTTACGGCACTCGCAACTGAATAAGGTCATATGAGCGCCAGAAGATTAGAGGTGTTCCAAGACAGTACTAACAAACATAAGAAAGTAGAAGGGGAGATAAGGACGGTAGATGTTTCATAGGAGAGAAGAAACAAACCACACCAGAGCACCCGCTAACCATCCACCAACAAAATCAACAACAACAACTTCAACAAAAACAACAAGTTTTATGTCACTTGCAACACAATAAGGTCATAAAAGTGCCGAAGATTAGAGGTGTTACAAGAGCATGATTTTGTATGAAGATCAGATGGAGGATAAAATTTCATCAAGAACTAGAGAAATTTAAGTTCCTCGTTAATTGATAGAGACACTTTTTGCCAATTTGGGACTGCCAAATAATCTAAACAGAAAAACCTATTTCTAAAATATCAAAGGCTCAGAGGCAAAGAACAAAATTCCAAAAGTGCTTAAGGTTCTTTTCACTAAGGTCTGTGAACAAAATATTGAGCATGTTATGTTTAAAAACCCTTCCCCCTTTTTCTTTTAAATTAAAAGAAAGAAAAACCAAACATAATTCTAAAAAGCAGAGGACATCGAGGTGCAGCTGATCCTGACTTAACTGATTCAGTCCGCAGCGCCGCTCACAGCGGCTAACCGTCTCCAGTGTTTTGGCGCAGAGCCGGCTCTTATCTATTGCTCCCTTTTCTTCACATACACATCGCTTTCCTCTAGTCTTTTTTCCCAACTGCTTACATTTCTCCCCTTTTTTTCTGCTTTCATTGAATAGCATTTTGTATTCTGAACATTGTATGCCACACATCTAGGGTTTTATCAAATTTAAATATTCTAAAATTAAATTTTTGTAAAGACCACCCCTGAGGTCACAAAGCGGTCACAAATTATATTATTTGCATCCGAAATCAAAATTAACTGCGGGCTGAATCAGTTAACATTTTCTTTTTCCTCAATACCTGTTTCCTTAGGACTTTCCCTTAGTTCAGTCTCAGTATGAGAAGGATTTTAGTTTTCCCTTTCCAATTCTACAACAGAAAATACAAAGTCTCTCTGCCACTTTGAAAACATGAATTTTCAAACTTTTAAAGTGACTTCTTTTCACCTGTGCTGTCTTGTCAACTTAAAAGAAGATTTTCGCAGGAAATATTTCAGTGAAAATCCTGTTTTGCGGCAAGCCTGAAATATATTTACCCCCCCCCCCCCCCCTCCCAATTTTGTTTTTTATTTATCAGAAATTTGTGCGGCTGCAATGGGTTTAACACTAGATCTAGAGTCTAGATCTAAATATAGATCTAGATCTAACAAGCAATTACTGTACAGTAATAACTAGGCTAGGACTAGGAATAAATGACCCATAGTAGTTAGTAGTTGAGTAATCACCAGTACCAGCCAAGCCCAAGGCATCAATTCGTGGTAATTAGAAGTGGGCCAGTGTGCTGCCATGAGAGTGAGCCATGCTAACCTCAGCAAGCACCTCTATATTTGACTTTGAACATTTTTTGTAGGCCTCTATGTGTAGAAATCTAATGAATGAAACACGGTCTGACAGTCCATGACAATGGACAGGTTCTGATTTTAATTCTAGATTGAGATTCAACTAGAATAGATCTAGGCAAGATCATCATCAAGAATGGTTTAGTCCGACAAGACTGTACTACTGTACTACGTAGATCTCTATGTAATTTAATCCCAGTTGAAGTTGATGATTGATGTGGAACTTCTGGCGCTTTTTCGGTAGTTCCCACCCCCCTTATTTGATAGAGCCTGACCTACATCTAGATCTATATACGTTTGATTCGCGGCAAGCTAAGATGTCAAACTTAACAACTGCAAAACATTAAATTGTGGTAAAATTCTGGGGGGGCATGCCCCCCTGAAACCCCCCACCTTGTTTTTATTTGGTCAGGGGGGCAAGCCCCCCTGAAACCCCCCTACTCTTGGGGCCAAAACCGGCGAATAACAAATGCGGGGTGGGAACTAGATCTACCGAAAAAGCGCCGAACTTCTTGGGAAGTACAGACAGTACTGCTATCACTATCACTGGGCGAACGTCGGTCATAGTAAGACGCAGAGTAAGTCCAATTTTTTCAAAATTAGAACGTGTTTAAACATTTAAAAGAACTAGATCTAACTAGAGTCTAGATTCTAGATCTAGATCTAGATCTAGACATGGTCGATGAGTTGGGTGAACTTTGGAAAACGGGAGTGAATTTGAAAACTCAATTACAAAGACAGAGAGAACCCAGCCTCTGCTGACAGACTTTCTATTCTGAGCATGACCTTCATTCCTTCATTGCTTGAGAACAAAATCAAGGCGAAAGAAAGACTACTGGATACATTAAAGAGCATAATTCATTTTCAAACAACAAAAGATGTTTCTCAGAACAACATTACAATAAAATATCATGAAGTTACACTTACCTTTCGGGCGGCAGATCGCAGAACATAGGCCATGTTTCAACAAGGACTGTGCAAGTACACACAATAAGGAAAGGACATTCAGGGGCTTGGGCTAACGACTTTTATCTAACTTCAAGCGGGAAGAGTAGAACGTGAAGGGAAGTAATATTGACGGTGTCATTTTATGTCAAGGCGATAAAGATTAAAATTTGTAGGCAACATATGGCGACAAATAGATCTAGATCAAGATATCTAGATATAGATATCTACATTTGGGTTGTGGGTTTTTAAAAATTATTATTATTGAAAGTAGTTTATGTCCATATCAAATCTATTGATAGTACAAAGAAATTCAGATACTGTATCATGATTGATAGGCTAATCAAACTGTATATATTCCACAGAATTCTACACTTAGTGTAGAATTCTGTGATATATTCCAAACTTCCTTCACAGCATTTTATGGTTTTTCCGTCTGATGGAAATAAAGAATTCGATTGTTCGAAGACATAGTGGTACTAAATCTAGATTTATTTGTTTTAGTAGTATACCTTTACTCCTTTACTTTTGTCATACGCAGTGGCTACGTTCACGGCGCCGTGAACGTAGTCTGTAGGCTAGGTTCACGGCGCCGTGAATGTAGTTGGCAGGCTACGTTCACGGCGCCCTGAATGCAGTTTGCAGGCTCTGTTGAGGCTACATTCACGGCACTCAAGCTTCGTTTAGACGGAGCGTCCACTGCCGGTTTTAGTCAGTGACTACA
>NW_004797574.1:455855-462740 GCF_000002075.1 Aplysia californica | reverse complement strand
CAATGGACGCAGTTTGTTTTTTTACCGCGCGTTTCTCCACGATCAGCTGGTGACCCAGATACGCGCATACGGGCGAAGTGCCGTCTCTCTGGTAGAGCGCCTATTCTAATACATGTACTATTTATCATTTATGGCTGCACAAGAGTTAGGATTTTAAAATCACTAGACGATATGCCTATGCCAAGAGCTGTGAAAACTTCTTAAACAGATTACGTTCAAGTCTGATAAGTTGGAGATTTAACGTCGATTCCCTTGGTAAATAATCAGATGACATTGCTACGATCGCCAAGAAGAAGTGTTGAGAGCGAGAGAAAGACAATGAGAGAAAGACAATTATAGATAGATAGACAGATATATAGGTAGGTAGGTAGGTAGGTGGGTAGGTAGGTAGGTAGGTAGGTAGGTAGGTAGGTAGGTAGGTAGGTAGGTAGGTAGGTAGGTAGACAGGTAAATAGTGAGACGTAGGTAGGTAGGTATACAGGTAAATAGAGAGAGAGAGCGAGAGCGAGAGAGAGAGAGAGAGAGAGAGAGAGAGAGAGAGTGAGAGAGAGAGAGTGAGAGAGAGAAAGAGAGAGAGAGAGAGAGAGAGAGAGAGAGAGAGGAAGATATGAGAGGGGAAGATATGAGAGGGAGATGAGAAAGACAGGGGCAGGGAGGACAGAGATGGGCATGGAGAAATAGAAACAGCATAACGTTAAAAAATACAAACATACTTTGCATTTACTATAATTCACTGAGAGACAGCACATGAATGGCCTCATTTCAACAAGGAAATAATGATAAGGACAATAAAGCAGCCAAGAAAAAACGGAAAACACGCAGACCACAAGACATAATAATCCACAACTACAAATCAAATAGCAAACGGAAGTCACGTCAGAGCCAAGACACAAAGCGGGAACTAAATGGGGGAAAGGAAATACACAGGAGTGCAACAGGCGAGCGAGGAGGACCTAAAAACTAAAAATCCTCTTATCGTTGTTGAAGGTGATGGTGGTGGTGGTGATATTTGGGTTGATTTGGTGGCGGTAGTGAGCAGTGGTTTACGGCAAATCCGACAACTAAAGGCCACAATGAACCATTGACAGATCGGTATCATTGAAGTACGGGGTAAAATAACTAAATGTCCACTAAGAAACAAGCATCAAAACGTATAGATGAATGTAAACAAAAATATAACAGACAACAAAACAAAACAAAAATTGCAAAAGCCATAAGGTTACGGTAGTAGGGCAATAAGGAGAGGGGGGAGGGGGGGGGGGAGGGAGGGGGGTAGACGAATACACTATGTTATGTAATTCTCGAACAAAATCAATAACTACAGGGCCATTTCAAAGAGACCGACCGCCAAACCTGTTTGTCAGTACCAGAGTGCAACTCTTATTAGAACGTCCAAGGAGAGTTACTTTCAAACAACAAAAGAGTTGCTCTTCTTCCAGGCCGTATAAGGTAAGATAATATAATACTTTATTACCCCAAAAGGAAATTTTTCTTGGCTGTACAAGACCGAAAAAACACAAGCAGGTATAGATCTAGATCTACATTATATATTACACTCATTAAAAATCTGATATGAAAAAAGAGATAAAGCTGACAAATTGTACACTATCACATCAGATGCATCATTCAACCACATGCAGGAATTCAATTGCAAGACCTTTAGAGTTATATAGATACATACTCGAAAGAGCAATACAAATTGATGCTTATTATGACAACAGCCTTATGCTGGATGGTAAAAAACTTCTTATATATTTTTTGTTTTGTTTTGTTTTTAGAGGTACATATCTGCCGATGCGCGCGATTTAACAATTTACGTGAAAAGGGGGTGCGATGGATCGTTTATAATGCTTTTTATCCTTGTTATACTTGTGATGCTATACATTTCATCAATTCTAGTAAAATCATATCCAGAGATCTTGCTGGATTTCTTAATGGTTCTGTCGAATTTTTCTTTATCTTTCACCCGACAATTCCCAGCTAAAACAAATAGCACACTTTCAATCATAGAATGGTATAAAAGGGACATAATCGTATTATCGACTTCTTAATTTTCTTTAAAGGAACATTCTTTGATTTACTTTTTGATGCACAAGAGCAGCGTGGGGATGCCAGTCAAGCTTGATATCAATAATTGTTATTCCAAGATACATAGATACATGTACTTGTAAGAGTTACCACCCCCACCTCCTCATTTTTAATAAATAGTGGTTGCAATTGGTCTTTTTCTACTCTAAAGTTTATTATTAATTCCTTTGTCTTTTTAACATTTAGTAAGAGGAAGTGGTTATCACACCAATTTGTGACTCGTACATTTACAGCGTCCCTGTATTCATTCTCATTTGTTGTTATAAGGCCTTGTAGAGTGGAATCATCCGCAAATTTTCTTAATTTGATGTCTTTGTTATCAAAAGCACAGTCGTTGGTGTAGGGCGTAAACAAGACAGGGGAGATTACACAACCTTGGGGGCGCACCAGGGTTCGTGAATATAGGGTTGGATTTTACACCATTTAATTTTACATACTGAGGTCGATTGGTTAAGAACTCAAGAACCCAAGCTATAATGTTTTTGTTTATGTTCATATTAATTAATTTTGAAACCATTATGTGGGTTTGGATTGTGCAGATGAAAAATCAGCAAAAAGTATCCTTCAGTAGTTTTTTGGTGTGTCAATATGTTTGTAGATGTTATCTAAGAACACTAATATGGCATCCTCTACGCCCCTCTTGGCACGATAGGCAAATTGCATGAGATCCTGTATGTCTTCTGTTGATTTCTTCAGTTCTTTCACAACCAGTTTTTCTAAACCTTTCATAAGGACTGATGTTAAAGCCACAGGTCGTAGGCCATTCAAATGTTGTCTTTTTCTCTATCCTAGAACATGCTATTTTTATCATAATAATCATCGGTGGCGGGGGTGGGGGTTGTTTATAAATGTAGGTGTTTTTACGCTACCATTGCACGATTATGAACGTTAAGGAGGTGGGCTTCCGATCCTTCCTGCATTACTAACCCGGGCTGAGAAGGAGACAACATCCCAGCAGAAAGATCTAGATATCTGATGAAAACGTTTCCCCACTCCGGAATGGGACTCGCAGGATTATTATGTTATACAGTATTGCACCATATTACATATATTATTGTTAATATTGTTATTGTTATTTCTATATTTATTGTTATTGTTATCATAACTGTTGTTCTATTTTTTCAACTTCCTATTATTATCATATTATAATCATCATCATTGTTACTACTACTACTACTACTACTACTACTACTACTACTACTACTACTACTACTACTACTATTATTATTGAATACGCAGTGGCTACGTTCACGGCGCCGTGAATGCAGTTTGCAGGCGCTGTTGAGGCTACGTTCACGGCACTCAAGCTTCGTTTAGACGGAGCGTCCACTGCCGGTTTTAGTCAGTGACTACAGTGACGTATATTTAATATTTTGGCCAGCTTCAAATGTTCCATCCCATGAGATGAAGGAAAACGAAAAAGCCTGCATGTGAACCGACACAGAGAGAAAATGACGGGAATAATTCTTATCATAACAGCAAACACCCTCTCTCTCTCTCTTTCTGTCTGTCTCTCCCCTTTCTCTTTCCTTCTCTCTTTCCCCCCCCCCCCCTCTTTATTTTTCTCTGTCTTTGTCTGTCTGTCTGTCTCCCCCCTTCTCTCTCCCTTTCTCTTTCTCTCTCTCTCTCTCCCTATCTCTTTCTCTCCCCCCCCCCAACCTTCTCTCTCCCCTTCTCTCTCCCCCCAATCTTCTCTCGCTCTGCCTCTCTCTCTCTCTCTCTCTCTCTCTCTCTCTCTCTCTCTCTCTCTCTCTCTCTCTCTCTCTCTCTCTCTCTCTCTCTCTCTCTCTCTCTGTGTGTGTGTGTGACTCTGTGTGTGTGTGTGTGTGTGTGTGTGTGTGTGTGTGTGTGTGTGTGTGTGTGTGTGTGTGTGTGTGTGTGTGCGCGCGCGCGCGCGCGCGCGCGCGTATTATGTCTTTGGCCCAGAACCAGATATTCATTCTTTCATTCAAACTATTTGCAAGCGTATTTCATATCATGTATGCATTTTTATACAGTAAAGAGATAGGGAAAGTTGATAGCACGGTTATCTTTTTTTTTTTAATTTTGCAATTACGAGACTCGTATATTCAATGCCCTTCAGAGCTTCCAAAACACCAACAACGAAGAGCTGAACAGAAAACGAATGAAGATTGAAAAACAGAGCAGTTGCAAATGCCTCACAAAACCTGGACGTAACAGTTACTTGTGTTCATTAGTTTTAGTTTTGTTTTTGTTCAGGAGTTGTTGGTTTCTTACCGAGCTCGAAACCTCTTTTGCACACAGACCCTGTAAGATTTTGAACATCTGTCAGTGAGGAACAGAGGCCACGAAACTGCCATGGTTTTGGGTTGCCTGGGGTGGAATGAACAAAGCCGCTCTCGTGAGAATTACCGGATGCCTTGGTTTAGTGGACTACATCACGCAAGTGCTGGAAGATCATGTCTTACACTTGTTTTCGTCAAGGTGTTATTCAAGTAGTCATCCCCATGCGAAACACGACATTTTCTCATAGGGCCAATGCCATTACAGAATTCTTTAAAAAACCAAATCAAGTCAACATTCGAATAGTTAGCAGCAAACAGCCCCGATATGAATCCTAAAGGTATGTGAAGTCCCATAAAACTGCGGCTGAAGAAAAACGACTTTGCCCCCAATTCAGACCCCTGTTTGCAACTCTCTGTGACATTTGAAATGAAATGACTGATAAATATGTCCAAAACTAAATTGAATTGAAGCCCAAAGGTTTCGTGCACAACACAAAGCCAATGGTTCCTAAGCAAAATAACAATGAACACAATTAGTGTTTGAGTCGAAGTTTTGTGTGATATCTGTGATTGCTCTGTTTTCCGTTATGTTTGAAACTATCGTGACAAAATATCGTAATAAAATATTGTTTATTGCAAAGACACAATTCTCCATTCATTGGGCATTCAATATATCGCCATTCGATCAATATAGATACTCTTCAATAAATGCGCAAAGACAATTTTACGTTTCTTTGATTTCGCAAAATTTTGCCAAGCCTTATTTTTTAAGGTCAATTTTGAGTGACAATACCTCGGGCGTCTCTTAAAATAGATTAAATATTAATATGTCAGATGATGAAGAATTTATTTAGCTTTAAATTTAAATTGGTATGCTGCATGAGTGGGTAATGCAAGGCTTCAACACGATGACTGGGTGATTACATTTTCAAGTTTCTTTTGGACGCCACAGTATAACGGACTACGTTTACAGTAAGTTTTGCACGTCCAAACTTTCAGGAGTTTTCTCTCAAATTGTGCTCTTTCAGAGGGGAGGGGGGGGGACACACAAAAATCTATCATGCGAAAAGTTGTTAAGATATCGTCATAATTTTCGGTATACTGATAGATGAAACATTATTCTAGTGTAATAAGTAGTGACGTAAAAAAAAATCTTGAATAAATGATTTTATTATAAATTTAATCCGTTGTTTAGATCTGAGATTTTTGTGGTCAAAATATTCCCATATTCAGGACCTCGACTCTGGAAAAGTTTTTCCTCCTACATCAAAAATGCCAAGTCCATCCTCTAAAACAGCCACGGAAGGCTGCAAAACCACTTATTGTATCATTTAAAATCATGTATAACCTTATGATAGATTTTTTTTTAGAAATGTGTGCATTTCTATATATGACATTCCAATATGGCAGGCGTTACCATAGCAATACAAAAGATTTTCAAAATTTTACTTCATGACTTAATTCTCCACTCTTTTTACATTGATGCTACCCTATGATGCTACCACATTTGTAAGTTTAGTTTCTTCTTCTTAACGAATTTCAAAATTTCCCCCGCATCATGCCTTAAACCGGCAGTGGACGCTCCGTCTAAACGAAGCTTGAGTGCCGTGAACGTAGCCCTCAACAGCGCCTGCAAACTGCATTCAGGGCGCCGTGAACGTAGCCTGCCAACTACATTCACGGCGCCGTGAACGTAGCCACTGCGTATTGAATATCATTATTGTTATTATCATATTAGAACAAAGGAAGAGACAATAATTATTGCTTGAAATACAACTTTGCAGAGAACAATTTGGATTCACAAAAGGAAAATGTTGCAAAAAGGCAACAAATATGAGAAAAATATTCTCACTTAGACAACTAATTGAAACCGCAATAGAATATGACCGAGAACTAAACACTGTCTGTGTGGACTTGGAACAGGATTTCGAAAGAGTAGACAGGAACAAAATAAATGCAGTGCTGGAAGAATACGGAAACAGAGGGCAGCTACAGGACAACATCATCATGGAATTATGAAAACAGTAAAATAACAATAAGGACCCTGCATGGAAATACACAATGGTTTTAATTACGGAGTGACTACTCGCCCGATGTCGGGTGACTAGCGTCAGGCTACTAGCCCGATGTCGGGTGACTAGCGCCAGGCTACTCGCCCGATCTAGGATTTCTGTGCATGTTCCGGGCGAATGAAATCGGTCGATTAGCCCCGCCTGGCCTGCGCCTTTTGGCCCTTGGGGCTTTCTGCACGTGATCCGTGTTCTGGCCCGTGGGAATTTCTGCGCATGCTCCTTTAAAATTCGCATGATCAATTGCGCAAGATTCAGTCGGTCACTCCTTGTCCTCCAAGTCAAAAGTCGGGTCGGTTCTAACCTGAAAGTTTGACTCTGACTGCAATTATAATTTGTATTGCACCGGGTCAGCTTGTGTACCGATGCAGAGAGAAAACGAGAGGAATCAATAATTCTAATAACACCCCCCTCTCTCTCTCTCTCTCTCTCTCTCTCTCTCTCTCTCTCTCTCTCTCTCTCTCTCTCTCTCTCTCTCTCTC
>NW_004797574.1:453186-455755 GCF_000002075.1 Aplysia californica | reverse complement strand
TTTGTCATAACAGCTTTGAAGAGACACATTTCTCGTGTTTGAAAATTTTGTCTGCTTATATTTATGTGTTTTTTTTTTTATTAATAAAAAGGCGCGTACACACACACACACACACACACACACACACACACACACACACACACACACACACACACACACACACACACACACACACACACACACACACACACACACACCAGTTTAATAAATTACTTACATTTTTACCTCATTTTCACAGCATTTTCACAAGGCAAGGAATGTGCTCAGTGCTCTTTACAATCGTACAGAGGGGGGCTCTCGTGGCCTAGAGGTTAAGATGTTGGCCTTTCATTCAAAGGTCCCGGGTTCAAATCCGGGCAGCTACTGAGAAATTTTATTCTCTAAAATTGTCTCCTTTCACCTCCTTTCCTGCTCTCTAGCAATGTTCTGTCGTTTGCTTTCGTCTCCTCTTTCTGCCCCCACCCCCTCACCTCCTCTGCCCCCACCTCTGGGCTCCTGACTCTTTCTGCAGCCTTTGCTCTGCTACTCCTTGGCTCCTTCTTACTGCTGTCTTTCAGCCACACCCCTGATCTTCTGGTACGAAAGATCTACACCTAGCCTTCTCGGACAAGGGCGAAAAATCTCGGAAGGCCTGTGTTCAAGTTGCGCACGTTAAAGATCCCTTAAATTGGTGGTCTAAAATCGATAAGAGTAGGCTTCGACCGCCACCCGGGCAAAATTCAAAATTTCCTACCAACTGAAAAAAGTGTAATGTGTCCTGCACGCTTATATGAGCTTATGCAGTAGCGAGCGCCGTAAAACACTTACCAAAAAAAAGTACAGAGAACATAGTTCCAATAGCTAGTGATCCTTTCACCCCCCCCCCCCCCCTCTCTCTCTCTCTCTCTCTCTCTCTTTCTCTGTCTGTCTGTCTGTTTCTCTCTTACTATATCTATCTATGTATCTGTCTCTCTATCTATCTATCTATCTATCTATTTATCTATATTTCAGAAAGGCATTTCAGAGATATAAAAAAAAAAATTGGCACTTATAGCAGCGCGTTGTGCACAATAAGCGGCTTGGCAGCCTATGTAGTTCTTTAGGACTGGGACGGTGTGAGGTTCTTTTTTTCTTCAAACAAGCGTAGCCACATTATTAGGGACACATTGAAGGGGATGGAGCCATGCATTCAAAATGGCAACAAGAAGAGAACAACAGTCATGTGCAGTAGGCCTAGACTTATCTTATCTCGAAAGAACGTGATGTGACCAGGGTCTATGTTTCAAGTTACACTTTCTGGCAAGTAATCTCCGATGTGGCTGACTTCCATAATTTGTTACTATACAATAAAATATTAAATGATTATATCGGCTATCGCGTATGTGGTGTAGCGGTCAGATGCTTAGCTGTTGCATGCAGGAGACCGGAGTTCGATTCCCAAGTGGGGAGAACATTTCTTTTATCGAATATCTCGGTTTGTCTGCTGTATGTTGTAGGCCTATCCTTCTCAGCCCAGGTTGACCCCAATATACAAATCTGGAAACTTGTCTCATAAAATGATCTAACAATGTGACCCCAATATGCAAATCTGGAAGCCTGTCTCCTAAAATGATCTAACAATGTGACCCCAATATGCAAATCTGGAAGCCTGTCTCCTAAAATGATCTAACAATGTGACCCCAATATGCAAATCTGGAAGCCTGTCTCCTAAAATGATCTAACAATGTGACCCCAATATGCAAATCTGGAAGCCTGTCTCCTAAAATGATCTAACAATGTGTCGATGGGGGCGTACAACCACGAGCATTTAATTTTAAAACAATAATAATGCATGAATAAAATTATGATGGAGTTGACATGTAGGGAGCTGATGGGGATATACATTGGAAAACTAGAGAAATACAATGTATTACCCGGTGACCCACAAAAACCCTTTACCCACGGAGTTATAGGCTTTCTCGAGGGCAAAGGTTGGTTTTTATTTTTGGGCAGTATATTCAAAACTATAATAACGTGTTGAATTTTTTTACTCAGAACAATATAAGAGGTAGCCTAACACACACGCGCGTCAGCGCACGCACACACACACACACACACACACACACACACACACACACACACACACACACACACACACACACACACACACACACATACACACACACCACGCGCACACTTTTTCTCCCTGCGTGTGTGTATGTGTATGTGCGCGTGCGCCCGTGTGTGTGTGTGTGTGTGTGTGTGTGTGTGTGTGTGTGTGTGTGTGTGTGTGTGTGTATGTGTGTGCGCGCGGTGTGTGTTTTTGCGTTTGGAGTGGGAAGATAAAAGGGGGCAAAGACCTTCCCTGAGGCCGCAATAAAAAAATTGGACTGGACGGGAAGAGAAATGGAGCCTTCTGTACGTGGTTCCAATTCGTGGGTGTATTCGAGGGAAGCGGATTATTGAACTGCACGGGAAAAGTGAACGTGGGGCAGACGAGTACGGGAAGCAAAGTGCGACGAAGGGAGGAAGAGGGGAGTTTGAGTATAGATTTGAAAGTATATGAGTCCCTTCTGTGCGACGTGGTGTTCTAAAAATCAAAAGAAGAAAA
>NW_004797574.1:428294-453086 GCF_000002075.1 Aplysia californica | reverse complement strand
CTTCATCCAACCTCGGCCTTCTCTCGCCTTTACTTTAACTCCTCTTTCCACTGCTCCTTCTCACTGCTGTCTTTCAGCCACACCCCTGGTCTTAGTGTAGGTAATACATAATATATAAAACACCCAGCCTTCTCGGATAAGCGCGAAAAATTCTTTTCATATCTTGTTCATTGATGATCCATGCATCATATCCACACACCGCAGCGGGGAAAAGTATGTGTCATGACGCGGTGGAATCAGGCTCTCGTCAATTTCGGGGCATATGGAGTTATTGGTATCATCTTAAAGCTTGTCCATTTGCCTTGCTTTTGGTGAAAACAATATCTATTTATCTTGGTTAGAAGTCAAGATATTGGTGATTGAAGGAGGTGGGGTGGTCTGGTTTCAGAGGTAAAATTAGTGAGAAAATGGCCGCCAAAGTTGAGTTATTTCCTAAACTTGAGAGCCCATCTAAACTAAAAAAATTTACATCTCTTATGCCTTAAATCAACGTTTTTTCCGCACAATCCACACAGAAATGTGTTCTTTAAAGGGCGTGAAAGGTGTTGAGCCAAAAAACAAAAATTCTTTTAAAATTCCCAAACCTGCGGAAAAATGCCAGTTTCTTGACTTTGACTATTTTGACGAGAGCCTGATTTCACCACGCTGCCTCACATATACCATTGCACACCCACTCTTTGCATTGTCCTTGCCTGATAGATGTCATCTTTTTGAGTTTCGATGTTGTGACTGCGATTCTCTGTTTATAATCTCTGTGGTGGTTGTTTTCTCATTTGCCTCAGTCATCGCCCCAACATACTGCTCACTCTTTCCATCTCCTCCTTATCAATGTTTTTTTGTTTTTTTATGGTAGAGGGTTTTACGGCGCTCGCAACTGCATAAGGTCATATGAGCGCCAAGGGGTGGGTGTCAACAGAGGTCTTTACAGGGAATCAGACTTAGACTGCTCACCTCTCTAACTTCAACAGCACAAGGTCTGCTTCGACTATCAAGGCACCCCAAAATAGCAGGTCACAAAAGAGTGACAAACATACAAAAGAAGTAGAGGAAAATGACAATACATGTAGTAGACCAAGCACAGTTATGAGCGTGACATGAATCAGCTCATTTACAATTCTTCTATGCTTGAACGAGATATGCCCCCCCACTTTTGGGAATGGCCTAAAGACACTTCAGTCTGAGGCACTGCCCCGAGGGGTAGCCTCTTCTTTGCATTTGTCTATGTATATATACATGTACTATTTTTTACTCTTCTCATTGTTTTTAGTTTTAGTAAAGTAAAGGTTTTAAGGGGCTCGCAACTGCTTAAGGTCATATGAGTGCCAGAAGATTAGAGGTGTTACAAGAGAGTAACAAAAATAAAAAAGAAGAAGGGGAGATAAGGATGATAGATGTTTGATAGGAAAGAAGAAGCAAACCACACCAGAGCACCCACCAACCACCCACTATCAATGTTTAATACAGCCTCTTCTTTGCATTTGTCTACGTATATAATACTTTTTACTCTTTTCATAGTTTACATAGAGAGAGCAATTTGCTTCTAGATGGAAAAAAAAAAGACAAAGACAAAGAAAGTGAAAGGTAATGACAAAAGATGTTTCGATAAGAAAGGAGCGCCTTACAAACACAAGTAGCAACATATGATAAACAGCAGATTCTTTGTTTTGTTTAAGTATGTGTGCTTTAAAGCACTTGCAACACACTAAGGTCATATAAGAGCTGAAGATTAGAGATGTTACAAGAGAGTAACAAACACAAAAAAGAAGGAGGAGAGATAAGGACGATAGATGTTTGATAGGAAAGAAGAAGCAAACCACACCAGAGCCCCCACCAACCACCCACAACAATAGATTCTGTTCTGACAAAAAATCTACATATTCTCTAAAAATGCTCTTAATAAGTAAGATACACTGGGATACCGGGAAATGAAAGAGCTGATGCTCTGGCAAAGAAAGGAGCTAGCCTCCCTCAGCCTGAAATTCCTACGAATTACACCACCTGCTGCCAAATGATCAAGTCAAACTTCAAGGAAGACTGGATGAATGATTGGGCCACAGGTACGACAGGAAGGAGGATGTATGGCCACATGAATAAACCACTGGTCAAAGATCCAATCAATGAGTTGAGGAGGGGAGATCAATCCATAATCGTCCAACTTAGAACACAACATGTACCCCTCAACCAACATCTCAACCGAATTGGAGTAAAGCAGTCTGCTGCCTGCCCACTATGTGACTACCCCTCAGAGACAGTGGAACATCATCTGTTCTTCTGTAGAAAACTAACTGATTTAAGGGGATGTTTTCTTCCCAAGCTACCCCACACATCTAATTGCCTCTACTCCTCAAGACAACAATTAGAACAAACATGCAACTATTAACGAATGGCATCATGCAGAAAAGTTAACGCTCAGATGCTACTGGATCGCTAACAACAACAATAAGTAAGCGAGACAAAAGCAAGAAGAACACTGTACTTGTGGTACAAAAAAGTAGTTTAATCTCATGACTCAGAAAATTTTCTCCGAACATTTACACAACACTGCCATAAGTTGATAAAATGCCTTTTTTTTTCATTTTGACGCCATAATTTTTTATTTGCTTAATCGGAAGTCTCGATCAGCAACCTTACGTGTGTGAAAACAAATCAAAGTGAAACAGTGACTAGTTTTTGAATAAATTCAAATTAAAATTTCGGAATGACTCTATTTTGAAATGGTTACGCTGAACCACCCCCCCCCCCCCCTCCCCCTCTTTTTCTCGAAACTGCTGTGAAGAAAAAAAAAGGCGCTTCGTCAGCTTACGGCAGAACAGGGGTTAAATATTACAAAGTCGAATACACACATCAAAAAGTCATGAGCATGGAAGTAAATCCACAGAAAGAGTCACAAAAATATTTGACAAAACAGATTTGAATGAAGAAAGGGAACAAGTACATGTTTTTTTCTTTGACATACCATTAGATAACATATGTTTCATTCACACGACACACATACAAGCAAGTAAGCTCGTATTACAAAATGAGAGTAACTTTTCAAGCACACTTCATCATAAACAAAAAACACCAGATTATAACATGTAATACTAGTATCATAATACCACTTCATTTTACAAAAAAAACACCCAACCGGGATTCACTGTCATAATTAATATGTAATCCTTCGACTACAACATGTTTCGATGCTCCTAAGCTTGATATAATTACACTGTTGCCATGACTACCCACTCCTCCCACGATGCATCATTAGTATTAGCCACTTCATTACCCAACGTCAATATACAAAGGCTTACAAAAAGAAAATAATTCAGTGCAAAATACTTTATATTTAGAGCATTACTTTTCAAAAGTACAGTGAGTCTTACGCTCTCTCTCTACACCAGCAAAAGCTTATCTTGGACAACAACAGTGTACACAATTAAAAACGAGCAACTTTCATAAAGTTAAAAACGTGCTACTAGTATCATTCCGACAAAACAAAAGTATTACAAGACTGGCAACCAATCGTGATAAAAAATTGATCTGCCAGAAAAACAGTACTTGAAAGAAAGACCTTCTCCAGATATATATATATATATATAACTTACTTTCACAGATTGTCATCAAATACCCATGACCCTGACAGCCGTAGCTCTAACCTTAAAAAGTAAAAAGACTACAGCGGAGTGTAAATGATTTTGTACCGGTAGCCTATATGTAAAGATTAAAAGAAATATATGGAAAAATATGCTAAAAATTGGATTCCTTTGAAAATTTGAACAGAATATCTTAAAAAAAATCAGAGTAAACAAGTACACCATCCTTTAATAGTAACAGATAGATTTTTTAAAACTCTCGAAATGTCAACACTCGAGTAAATCGTCCGTAAGTTTTCATTTGAGTTGCTATTTCAGTTACGTTACTCGTAAAAAAAAAAATAATGCCAACCCTTTTAACTCCTTCTAAAAATGAGCTTTATTTCCCCACTTTTGACTTACATTACACTTTCTCAAAATGTTTAGGTTAATAGCCTTTTCTTGCTTGGTTTGCCTGTTCTCAAGCATTCTCCAATAAAGCATGGTGAAATCATATCCACAATTTACCCCTGGCACCACAGGTTATGTGTTAGCGACAGCTAGAGAGTAAAGTAGGGAGCGCCGACTTGATCTCAAACACACGACTGGAATGACGAGACGCACACATTCAAGGTACTCTGTTGTAGTACTATACATAGAGGGGAAACTGACGCAAAGTACGTCGTCACGTTACAGTCTTGCACATGGAATGTATTTATTAAAGCACAAGAAGTTACAAAACTATCATTTTCAAATAACAAAGCACTCATCAAGGCTGTTCTTGAAGACAAAACTAACCATACAGGTTTAAACTAAAGAGTTCTTGAAAATAACAAAATAAACACAAGGTAACTTTGGCTTCTTTTGGTGAATTTACCCTGCAACACTTTTTCAATGATACAGTACGTCATTTGTCCCTATTTTCACTCTTTATGCACAAGAGAGTTTACGCAAATAGACATAAACACCTGATGGAACAGTTGAAACTTCTATACTTTCCACTAACTCTTTCATCAGTCAGTTTTGTGACTAGCTCAATTTCCTTATAAATTAAATATTCAAGGAGCTGCCTTTTTTTAGTACAAGATAACACATTTTTTTTCAAGCCCTGAAAATGACGGCAGTAACAATACAGAAAGGCTACTTTCAATTAGAGCGCAATAATTCAGTTCGAACAAAGCAAGCCGGCACAAAATATGTTACCCAAAGTGACCTGAGACTTACGAAATGAAAAACATAAACTGCAGCTGGCTTGTAGGGCCGTTGTTGAGAGAAGAAACTATACGCTCCCCAAAAGTATGTGATCATGAAGGGTCTCAAGAAGTGTACAGGAACTAAATGTATACGCGACATCAACAAAGTCTTGTGAAAAAACAAGCCTCTCTCATGCCATAACAAAGGGGATTGATTGCACACACACACACCTTTATAACTAAAGCTTATGACCTTCACTTCACACATGCCAAATGTTCTGAAGAACCAGCCTTACAGATGTACCACAGTGAACAGTCTCATTCATCTCAATGACTAAAATGTACTACTAAGTAAAGCAAAAAGGAAAGCGATACAAAAATAAACCCGAAAAACTTACACTGAAACAAGGTTAAACGCACAACACACTTGAAAAGCTCTTGTACATTGGTACTTTACGTTTACCAAGTACAAAGACATAAATTGAAAATTTGAAATCAAGGAAACGGGGAAAGAAACGGGTGATAATCGAGACCATACTATAGACAAAAGCCTGACACAACGGGCCAATCACGTGCATTGGAACAGCACCATAATATCAGTGCGCGAGTATCACAAAATCCCATTTGACATCAACCCGTCCCCCTGTTCCATCACTCCCCCCCCCCTCCCCCCTTCCCACCCCGTCCCTTACTAAACAATAGGAAAGCCTAGAAGGAAGATGAAGACATTGCATATACATATAAATATGACACCTGTTGCGTTGTACGTTCTGTCGCTGACACACTCAAAAGGTGGGCACTTTCATTGGGAAGTCATTTGTATCTGAGGAGAGAAAGTAAAAACTGGGTCACCTACTGAGAAGAAAATGCAAGAAGAAAACAAAAACAAGTCTCAACAAAAAAATCTTTAACAATTACTAAAATACATTTAAACAGTTGATAAATCAGCATCAAAATATAATTGGGTAATTGGCGGGTGTTCTTGCGTGGTCTCCTCTTTGTTCACCGTTCTGGAGTCATTGTATCCATTGTCATGCTGATTGCCGTAAACTACAACCCAACAACATAATACGTAACGTCGTGGTGGAATCAGGCCGTCGTGATGGAATCAGGCCGTCGTCAAATTTGGGGCATGTGGACTCATTGGTATCATCTTAAAGCTTGTTCACTTGTCATGTTATCGGTGAAAAAAAAATGCCCATCTATCCTCGAACAGAGGTCACGATATTTGAGATTGAAGAAGGTGGGGTCTCTTGGTTTCAAAGATAGAATCAGCGAGAAAATGGCCCTCAAAGTTTGGTTGTTTCCATGGCTTGACAGTCCGTGGAAACTGAAAACGTACATTTTTTTGTGCCTTCAATCAACATTTTTCAGTAAAATCCACCCAGAAATGTGTTTTTAATTGGATAACAATGGTGTTAAGCCAAAAAACAAAAATTCAATAAAAATGACCAAACAGGCAGAAAAATGCGTTTCTTCAATTTCATTATTTTGACGAGTGCCTGGTTTTACCATGCTGCCTCACATATATTTTGAAAATAAAGTTGAAAGGAGGGATCAACCTATCTTCTCTTCTTTTGTTAAAACAATTAAGCCACTGTATCTCCAGACCCTTGCTTCACCTTGTCTTGACATGTCACAGCTCTCTTACGATGAGGATGAATTTACAAATTATAATAGTAAAAATAAATAGCATTTGCACCGAGCATATTCCTGCTAAACAGTCAGCTCTATAGGCTTTACAATCTATATTATTACCTCAACAGACCCTAGAAACTAACAAACACTCTCGACTTCCAAGGAATTTTTACAGCGCAAGCAGCCGATTGAGCACAGCCCAAGCAATAACAACCAAACAAGATCTGTCACAGTCTACAGCCGGGGACCCATTCCAACTTGGGAGAAGTGAGGAACATGTGTGCGAAGTGCCTTTCCCAAGAACCTTACCTTGGGCCCCTGATGGGTTCGAATCCACAACCTTTCAGCTGCGACCCCAACAAATGATTAAAAGGGAAAAAAAAAGAAGAAAATCACTCCTCACCTCTTGGAGGCTCACACAGTTTGATTTTCTGGCAGAAGGAAATCGGGAATCTGAAATTTGCAATCTCCTTCACAATAAAAGGAAACTCGGCGTCCACCATTGCCTTGCACACGGCTTGTTCCTTCGGCAGAGAGGCACACATCTTGTACAAAATCTTCTTTCCTTCAGCCTGAGAAACCAAACACAGAAACAAAGACACAGTTAGTCTTTACACTTTGTCTAAGTATTGTCAGTTGGACAAAAGGGCAAGAGCTGGATCGATAAGAACAACAACAACAACAAGTATTGTCAATTAAGGAGAGAAAACAGAGAAAGGAGCCCTTCATGAATTGACAAGAAAGTAAAAAAAAGAAAACAGCCAGCCCTTGTCTGACATTTCTGGTTTTCTTTTTACTAGATTCTATATGTTCGTATTTCAACTTTCATATTCAGACCGAGAAATGGCATGTAGATGAATAATTTAATGCTTTCAATATCAAGAAAATCATAATTATGTTTTAAAATAAATCTCCTTCACAATCAGGTAAACCTTTTTTATTAGAAAATGCACTGATACAAAAAATAACCCTCGTTAGTGCTTTTACTGTAGGAAAGAAACGTGAAAGTCATAGAAAAAACCCAACAAAAAACAGAGGAGTGTAAAATCTGTGAGGAGGCAGTACGTCCTCCGACTGACCTGTCCCCGTGGATGAGACATGACATTCTGCACCTCGTACAGGGCCAGCTTGCACATGCTGCAGTACTTCATCACCTCGGGCTGGCCGGCTGTTTCCACGACACGCTCTGACTCAAACATCAGAGACTTTGTCCTCTCTGTGGAGAAATATGCTACATCAGTGGAAATAACTTTGTTCACTAGTAGTTTTTATTAAAAAGCATAATTCTCTGATCCCTTAATTTCATTGTTCTTTTCCAGAAAAATGAATCCACATTTCTGAAAAGTTACTGCTCATTTCTAACGAAAAATATTTCTAATAAAGGAATACTGGTGCATCCAACAAATGAATCACTAAAATTTGAGTTACCACATCAAAGTAGCAAAAAGCCTTTTGTTAACATAACTAAGAAAATCATCATCAAATGCTAAATGTAAGTCTTCGCTATACACCATTTAGAAAAGTGACATTTGACTGAGTCTTCCACTGAGCAGTCGCTGTGTTTTTTGACCATTTCTGTAAAGCCACGAAATATTTCCAATATGGACAATAAAGTATTATGTCATCTTGTCTTCTGCTGTTTTGGGGAAAAAGGACGAATATCGCAACATACTCATTTTCCAGGAGGGCTAAAAAATCAAATTTATTTGTCAAATTGGTTTTTTATTTTATTTTTAACTTGATTTTTTTTCAGGAGGAAGGATGGTGCAATTATGTACTTGTAGTTAAAATTTTGTTCGGAAATATCAACACAATTTTGTGAGAGAAGACAAAAGTCATTCTTTCATAACAGATTGATGACGTTTTAGTTAGCTTTTTATGGGAAAAGGACGAACAGCGATATTCGTCTTTCTTTCACCCTACGGTGTCAAATAGTAACGTCCTGGATTTTTTGTTTCTGTGATATTTGAGGTTCGTCTGGTTTTATGTAAGTTTTTTGGGGCTCCAGACTGTTATTTAATAGTGCTTTGCCGGCGGAGCCAAAGATACGGGGTTCAAATTCTGATGAGTGTACACAAGCAGTGGTGCTTGTTGTCTTACTGCGTGCAATACACTTGAAACTGCGGGGATCAACGCCGGATATGCCAGGATTTGAGCCTTTTGGTATTTCATCATAAGACCTGTGGCATTGTAACGTAGGCTTGTTTTGGCGAAGAAGGACGAATATTGGTATATTCGTCGCTTTTTCGTAAACAATTTTTCCTTTTCGCTTGCCAATATACAGCTGAGGGCGAACCTCTCGGTATTCGTCCTTTTTTCACAGTAGGACCGGATATTCGTCTTTCTTTCATAAAATATAAAATAAATTAAAAAGAAAAAATTATGACGATACTTCCAAAACCCTAATAAAGTATTCGAACATCTCTAAATCTAATGGCCACTGGTTCAAAAGATGCAGCTTTTCATGCTCTTTCACATGGTATCGATATCTCTATATGACCAAATTTCTGACGTTCGTCCTTTTTTCCGAAGACGGCAGTCTTATCTAATCTTCTCTCTCTCTCTCTCTTGCCCTTTTTAACTCCCAGTGGAGCATAGGCCAACATTTCTCCAGCGAAGCCTGTCCTGTGCATCCTTTTCTAGCTGTTTTATCTAATCGTACCCACCTTTACTCCCAGTTTTTGGGCAGAGACCCACAAAGGAGCAGAAGCCCTTGAGGTCCAGCCCCTTCTTGATGTACTCGATGATGGCCGGGGCGTACATAGTGACCAGGTCCTTGCACTGGGCTTGCCAGTCGGTACGCAGCTGGTCACAAACACCGTCCAGGAACTTTTCAACTCCCGCCTGGCAAGAAAACAAACATGAGAGATAAGATAAAATAAGATGAGATACGATAAGATAAACTTTACTGATCCACAAGGGAAATTTTGGGTGGATATACCAGAACATGAATATACAAAGATTGTGCATCTCTGGATCGATAACAACAGCATCAACACACAAATGCACTCTATACAGAAACCAAAGGTATGGTAACTTCTCTTTTTTTAAAGTAGGTTTTTTTAATGCCCCCATCAACACATTTTAGATCATTCAGGAGACGGGCTGTGACTGTGACCCTGCCTGTCAGAACCAACTTGGGTTGAGAGGAAGGCTACATCCCTGCAAAAATACTGAAATAATAAGAATTTCCCCCACTCAGGAATGGAACTCTGGTGTTTGTGTGTGACAGCGAGTACCTAACCACTACATCACAGATTCCGGTAAAGGTGAAATCTCTGAACCTCGTCAGGACAAACCTGACAAATAAGGAAGACATGTAGAGACGGTCTAGAAAAAAATCCAAGCTTAAATCAAATGACAATGAACATAACAAATTACCATTGGCAAGTTTTCAATGATGAAATCTTCTTGACAAGTCTTTAAACTTCAAAAGAAGAACACATCTGCATCTATTTGTCTATTTGATGGTACACTAACAATTATCCTCATTAACATGCTTATTGCCAGCAAGCTGTTCAAAATGGATTTAGCCAGAAAGAAAAAGTTTTTCAGGAGCGAGACAAAAAAACAACTGTTTAGTTCTGTAAACCTTTACAGCCCCAGTGGCCTTTGTTTGCCACATAGAGTTCTCGTTCCCCCACACCCTGTCGCTTATATTTCCCCCACACCCACACCCTGTCGCTTATATTTCCCCCACACCCATACCCTGTCCCTTATATTTCCCCCACACCCTGTCCCTTATATTTCCCCACACCCTGTCGCTTATATTCCCCCACACCCTGTCGCTTATATTTCCCCCACACCCTGTCCCTTATATTTCCCCCACACCCTGTCCCTTATATTTCCCCCACACCCTGTCCCCACACCCTGTCCCTTATATTTCCCCCACACCCTGTCCCTTATATTTCCCCACACCCTGTCCCTTATATTTCCCCCACACCCTGTCCCTTATATTCCCCCACACCCTGTCCCTTATATTTCCCCCACACCCTGTCCCTTATATTTCCCCCACACCCTGTCGCTTATATTTCCCCACACCCTGTCCCTTATATTTCCCCACACCCTGTCGCTTATATTCCCCCACACCCTGTCCCTTATATTTCCCCCACACCCTGTCCCTTATATTTCCCCATACCCTGTCCCTTATATTTCCCCCACACCCTGTCGCTTATATTCCCCCACACCCTGTCCCTTATATTTCCCCACACCCTGTCCCTTATATTTCCCCCACACCCTGTCCCTTATATTCCCCCACACCCTGTCCCACCCTGTCCCTTATATTTCCCCCACACCCTGTCCCTTATATTTCCCCCACACCCACACCCTGTCCCTTATATTTCCCCCACACCCTGTCCCTTATATTTCCCCCACAGGGCCCCACTGCGCATCCCCACCTGAAACCCAGTTACATATTTCTACCATAATCTATCCAAATTGTCTCGGAAAATAATAATTTTTTGTCTTATTAATTAATTGTCAAACAAAACCTGCGTTGAAATTTTTTTTCAATGTTGGAAACAAAAACCCCCACAATTTTTAAATTGCAAACACATCCAGTGGCCTCAGGAGTTAAAAAGACCTCCCCACCTGAAACCCAGTTACATATTTCTAGCATAATCTATCCAAATTGTCTCGGAAAATAATAATTTTTTGTCTGATTACATGTAATAAACTGTCAAACAAAACTCGCATCTAAATTTTTCTCAATGTTGGAAACAAAAAACCCCCAAATTTGAAATTGCAAACACATCCAGTGTTAGCTAGGCCTGAGGAGTTAAAAAGACTCCAGTATAAAATACCTGCGCCAGAAGAAAGAGAGGGTTAAAACTAGCCAGGTGCTATTAGGGTTAACACAATTGTACCTGCATTATGTATTTTTGAGCCCTTTTTTCAACATAATAATTTTGAATTTCTGCGAAATATTTCTTGGCCACATGCAAACAATACTACAGATTAAGAAACTGCATTAAAAAAAAACAACTTAAAAAAAAACTATTAAAATTTTATAAATTAAAAATGTACAAAGTTTTGGGCTTAGTACAATAATGAACAGCTGCCTGACTCTACGCATCCTTTTAATGAAATGTGGGAATTTAAATAAGGCACCTGACAGAAAGGACAGAAACTTTGCATTAAACACTTGAGAGCAGAAGCATTATGACAGACAACTAAACTTTATAGACTCAAGAAGTAGCCACTTACTGTCATTTCAAGCATCATTTCTCATTAATCTACAATTTTACCACCAAACCTACATAATGGTCATAATATGTCACACACTTTCCCTTCTTTGATGAAAGCTACAGTAACAAAAATAAAATATTTATGGAGGCCATCACAATAGACTGCCTTTCAAGCGTTTGATGTGTGCATTTTCTACAGGAAAACAAAGCCCTCTCTCAGTGCACTGAACCGTGATGGAGTGAAAAAGCCCCCTCATTTAACACATCTGTTACTGTGACTAAACACAATGTGCCCCCATCCCACCTTCAACAAGGTGACATTTATTCGGAAAATTGTTTCTCTACATCAGCTGTACTTAGCAAAACACTTTTTAAAAAAAAAGGGGGGGGAGTTGTGTGTGATGAAATAGTAGTAGATCTACCTGGTAAACCATAACAAATGTAGTTTAAAAAAAAGTTTTAGTAGAGATTTTACAGTGCTCGCAACTGCATAAGGTCATATGAGCGCCAAGGGGTGGAGGTCAACAGAGAAGCTCTTACAGGGAATCAGGCTTACTCTGCTCACCTCTCTAGCTTCAACAGCTCGAAATCTGCTTCGACTATCAAGGCATCCCGGGAATAGTGGATCACAAGAGTGTGACAAGCATAAAAAATAAGAAGAGGAAAAATGACGATAGCAAGGATTAGGAAAAAAAAAGCATCAGTTTCCTGTTGCAGTTCAGGCACAGTTGTGAGCATGACATTGATGAATCAGCCCATTTTTCTACAGTGCATAAGAACAGGTTAATGTCCCCCCTTTGGGAATGGCCAAAAGACACTTCAATCAGTAGCACCGCCCCGGGGGGTAGTAACACATTTGATTCACTAAGAGCTAAAATAAACTCAGAATACGCAGTCAGAGTCAGCAGGAGACAGGATCAAGTTCATCTGTCGCAACTTTGAAGGATGTTCAAAAACATAAAACAGATACAGCATTAATGAATTTCTATAAATGACTACTTTGGTGTGACATTGAGGGACCATGTAGTCTCTACAGAAAGACAGCAATAAAAATTTTTAAAATAAAAATAAGGGAGTGGAACTTTCACAACGTAGTGGAAAGTACAAAGCTTATCTAAGGATAATAATAACAGCAATAGTGGCAAAGACAATTCTTTACATCTTGATAAAGACAATTAACTTCATTTAGGAGGCAGGCTGCTTGTAAAGGCTGACTGAGGCAGCTTGTTTTAGTTTTTAGTTTTAGTAAGTGTTTTATGGCACTCGCAACACAAGGTCATAAAAGGGCCGAAGATTAGAGGTGTTACAAGAGAGCAACAAACAAAATAAAGGGGGGGGGGGGATAAAGACGATAGATGTTTGACAGGATAGGAGCAAACCACACCAGAGCACCTGCCAACCACCCATAGGCAGCGTGTGACACAGCATGATAAGTAGCAAAAAAAGATGCACACACTCAATAAAAACAGTCGGCCAGAACAAAATTCAACTGCCGCTCATGAAAATTGAAGTCATGTCTTTTACGTAATACGAAGAATAACCATACCGTTACATTAGGGACACCGGTAAATAATGCCCTAGTTAAACAGATGGTTTGACAGGAACAATAAAAAAAAATAATAAAGCGATAAGTGAGACAAAACTAGTTTTTAATCCTTACAGCCACAGTCACGCAAATTTCCCTCGCGAGTTCTCATTCCCCCAGCCCTATCGTGTATGTATATTTCCCTCAAAGGGCGCCTACCACCTCAACCCAGGCCAGGTATTTTTACTATAATCTATCCAAATGTCTTTAAGGTCAAGGACTCTGGTTTTATCTAGGTCTGAGGGAAGTGAGGTTTAAAAAAAAGCCATTTGCAGTAAAGGTTAAAAAAGGAATGAGTAATTTCATTGCTCACATTATAATCTCATCTACATTAATTGTATTACACGGGACAAAACCTAAGCATGGGACAAAACCTAAGCACAGGCTGTTACATTTCATCATGTGATTATGAGAAATGAGAAAACTCCAAATGTTTTCTCTCCCCTTCAGGTCAGATTGAAACAGAGTGATGTCATCAGGAATCTATCTAACAGGAATCTATCTAACAGGAATCTATGTAACAGGAATCTATGTAACAGGAATCTGTCTAACAGGAATCTATCTAACTGTTCTATGCAAAGAAAGTAAACATTTTCAGGAGAGAATCCACAACAAAAAGGAATGACAATATCAATCACATACACAGAAAGAAACAGACACGATCTTCCGCCTACGAACAGAACATATACAGCTCAACTTCCACCTGAACAGAATATACCCAAAACTTCCCCCAATGTGTCCCTTGTGTGACTATGCATATGAGACTGTGGATCATCACCTGTTCCACTGCACAGCCCTAAATGACATCAGAGCTACCCTTCTCCCTCCGAGACCTAACATAGACAACACACTCTATGGAACATTACAGCAACTGTAGCAAACCTGCACTTATCACTACATGGCATTGGACAGAAGGGCGAGAGCCCAGATGTTGCTGGATCGATAACAACAACAACAACAACAGGAGAGAAACAAAAAAAACTTTTGTTTATTTAATGTTTGTGAGGCAGCGTGGTGGAATCAGGCTCTCGTCAATTTTTGAGCATGTAGAGTTATTGGTATCATCTTAAAGCTTGTTCACTTGTCTTTATTTTGTTGAAAAAAATATCCATTTATCTTGAATACAAGTCGAGATATTTGGGAATGAAGGAGGTGGGGTCACCTGTTTTCTGAAGTAAAATTAGAGAGAAAATGGC
Organism: Aplysia californica; assembly: GCF_000002075.1. NCBI lineage: Eukaryota > Metazoa > Mollusca > Gastropoda > Aplysiida > Aplysiidae > Aplysia > Aplysia californica. The sequence goes on along the minus strand of NW_004797574.1, from coordinate 438,737 downwards.
CGCCAAAGATTAGTTTTTTCCCTTAGCTTAAGAGTCCGTGGTAACTGAAAAGTTACATTTTTTTGTGCCTTTAATCAACGTTTTTCAGAAAAATCAACACAGAAATGAGTTCTTTATTGGGCATGAAAGGTGCTGAGCCAAAAAACAAAATTTTGATAAAAATTCACAAATCTGCGGAAAAAAGCAAGTTTCTTTACTTTGATTATTTTGAGGAGAGCCTGATTCCACCACGCTGCCTCCCATTTGTAGCTACATTGCATATCTTTTTTGTTTTGCTTTTTTTCCTTAACATTGAGCACATTTATTTTGACAAAATATTTCTTGAGCAGATGCAGCCAATACCACAGATTTTGTTCACTTCGAATTTTTTTTTAAAGGCATAACTCTCTGATTGCTTATCTTTATATAGTTTGTTTTAAAAAAATTGAATTTATATATTTAAAAAAAAGAAAATTTTTTTGGGGTCCAGTCCATGTGAACAGCTAGCTGATGAAATGTTTCTGCTCCCCTTCAGGGTCAAATGCAGTGAAATGTCTTTTTTTGACGTCTTGTGAGCAAGACTTGAATATTATCAAGTTTTCATCTCTTTATCGAACGTACCCCTCTCATCTCTATCACTCTCTTGTAAGCAATTCAGGTTAACTTAGTAATAATAATAATAATAAATAGCATTTGTGAAGCCCATACTCCCGCTCAACAGCAAACTCTATGCGCTTTACACTATATCAGCACACATAAACAGTGGTGTCAGCACACATAAACAGTGGTGTCAGCACACATAAACAGTGGTCTCAGCACACATAAACAGTGGTCTCAGCACACATAAACAGTGGTCTCAGCACACACAAACAGTGGTGTCAGCACACACAAACAGTGGTGTCAGCACACATAAACAGTGGTGTCAGCACACATAAACAGGGGTGTCAGCACACATAAACAGGGGTGTCAGCACACATAAACAGTGGCATAAACCGAAATATGCAAGACCGCCAATTTTTTTTCATTTAAGCCAGGAACATCATCTGTTCTTCTGTAGAAAGCTAACTGATTTAAGGGGATGTTTTCTTCCCAAGCTACCCCACACATGTAATTGCCTCTACTCCTCAAGACAACAATTAGAACAAACATGTAACTATTACCGAATGGCATCATGCAGAAGAGTTAATGCTCAGATGCTACTGGATCGCTAACAACAACAACAACAGCCACGTTTTCAATTTAGAGTGGTTGAAACAAGAAAAAAAAATCTGATATTCTATTTCTTTCGATTTACAGCTGTTTTCCGATTAGCCGTGATTTGTTTAAGCGGACTCCACTGTATCGAGCTCCAACCTCAAACTTACCTCTGTGACTTGCTGCTTCAGCAGTTCCTCAAGTTCTCCCATGATAAATTTGCAGACTTCACAAGTGTCAACCTTGGATTTTTTGACTTGTGCAACTGGAAGAACAAAAGAGAATTCTAGAATCATAACATGCTGACATTATCTATGCTGCAAAAATAATGAGTGACTTCATTTGACACTGAGGGAAAAAAATAGTTACTTGTTTTCTTTAGCCATTATATATATACATATCACTGGTTATTCTTTCTATTATTCTTCACTGTTTCGTTTCAGTCCTTCTCTGTGAAAACTTTTTGAAGCATCACAAAGACCACTTTAAAATACCATTCCATGAAAAAGAAAAAAAAAGACAAAAATCTAGAGAAAAATATATTTGAAGTAGAGTATGACCTTGGCAAGGAAGGGCGTAGCATTGATGGGAAAGGAGTTTACTGTCGTGTCTTTTCAAAGGCAAATTCTTTTTTCAAAGTAGGGGACTTTCTGAGACCATAAATCGAGACAACCAAAATAATTGAAATGTTTGGTATGTGTACATGTATTTTCCAAGTATTTCCAGTTGCTGTGAAGCCAGGATATTCTGAGAGTTTACAGATGATAGTGGTGGTGTATACACATTAAAATTGTCATAGTTTCAAGAAAAATGGCCAACATCAATATATTCTTTTTATTAAAAAAAAAAAAAGTATGTGTTTTTAAAACAACACAATTCAGATAATTTAGGCAGTGGGCTTTTGACCCTGCCTGTCAGGGCCAACCCAAGCTGAGAGGGATACTGTACGACACAGACTGAGATACACAATAAAAAATTGTTCTCTACACTGAATCAAACTCAGATCATCTACATACGATGGTGAAGTGTCTAAACACTACTTCACAAACACCAGTATTTTTTATCTGAACCTGTAATGCACTGTCAGACAGTGTAAACCATTCTCCCTGCAAGTCGTCATGATTTATAAAAATTGTGACAAAGTTATATATATATATTTACCTGTGTTGGGGCAATATCATGACAAATTATATGTTACATATATTTACTCGCATTGGGGCATTATTGTGACAAAGCTATATATAGGCTACATATTATATTTACTGAGTTGGGACAACATTGTGACAAAATTATACATATTATCTATTTACCGGCGTTGGGGCAATATCGTAACAAAATGATGGGTACAAATATTCACCTGCGTCGGAGCAGAGTCCCAGGCCAGAGCAGATGTCGCCAGGTGAGAGCTGGTTGAGCAGCATCTGGACGACCTGGTTCTCGTAGCGGTCCACCCACTCCCTGCAGTCCTTCCTCAGCTCACTCGGCAGTAAGCCACACACGCTGTCCAGAGCTTTCCTGATAGCCTCCTGCACAATAGAAATGTATTTTTATAATCCCGAGCAAGAAGCGTTTTTAGTTTTAGTAAAAGTTTTAAAGACACTTGCAACAAAATAAAGTCATATAAGTGCTGAAGATTAGAGGTGTTACAAGAGAGTAACAAACCCCAAAAAGGAGGAGAAGAGAGATGGACGATAGTTTTTGATAATGCAAGTGTTTAGGTATGAATAAAGCACAAACATTTCAGGTGAACTTGTACCAAACCATAAAAAATAAAAAATCATGACGACAAATCAAAAGCACGCTGAACCGACTATTAATTCTTAGTTTAGTTTTAGTAGAGGTTTTACAGTGCTCACAACAGCATAAGGTCATATAAACGCCAGAAGATTAGTGGTGTTACAAGAGAGTAACAAACATAAAAAAGAAGAAGGGGAGATAAGGATGATAGAAGTTCGAAAGGAAAGAAGGAGCAAACCACATCAGAGCACTCGCCAACCACCCACTATTAATTCTTATTGCCGGCAACAATAGATGCTGGACAAAACAGCAAAAGCAATCTCCTCATGTCAAACATAAAATAAAAAATTGTCACCCAGACACACAAAGGCAGGCATATAAGAAAGTAGTGATTGTTCTATGGAACTTTAACCGTAAGGCTGAACAGCTCAACTGACAATTCTGAACCAAACTATATAAATATGGGAAAAGTATTCGACTAGAAGAGACTGAAAAAAAAAAAATGCTAGACAAATATACTAGGTACGTTAAGAGAGCAATTAGGTGGGAAATTAACAATGGCAAAACAATGTTCTAGAGCAAAAACCTCCATTACCTCGGTAGCGTTGCTCCTCAGGGTTTTCTTCAGCTCCATCATGATGAACTCACAGAGGACACACACCTCCCCGGACGACTGCTTCAGATCTACAAACATATACAAAGTGGACAATGTCAAATTACATTTTCTTCCTTTACCAAACTTATCCTAATAGATAAGTCGCGACTTCAGTGTTTTCTTCTCCTGTCTCCATTTTTAAGAACAGTGAAAACAGTTAATAACAAAGACTGAGTTTAAGAAGAAGTCACATTTTCAATGTTAAAATAAAAGGAGATAGAACAAAAAGCACAGAGGTCGCAAAGTGATGAATAATGGAATTTCAAACAAGAATCTCTTCAGAAAGATTCAGGTATATTGTTTTCATTACTGTTTTCTGTATCATATCACAACTTCAGAGAACACGCGGCAAAACCTCGCCGATCAGAGAGTGCAAAAATACAATAGCAGAGAAATATATCTACACATCTTTCTCTCCTTCTGGAGTTTATCCCCCCCCCCCCCCCCCCAAATTCCTTGAAAAGATTTATATAAGCCTTTTGACAGTGCAATACGTGTTGTGCGAATACAAAATCTTGTTTTTCAGCATCAAGAAAGTTTACATACAGAAAATGGAAGGTTGCCAGAGGCCTAACAAGAAGACTGAATGTGGGTAAGTAGAAAAAGTATGAATGATCACGGCTGTGTTCATTGACTCACCTTGTGTGTGGGTCTGAGAGCAGAGTCCCAGCTTGGTGCACACTTGCTTGGGGTCCAGTTTCTGCAGCAGCAACTTGACGATGATCGGCGCGTACTGCTCAATCAGAGCCTCACATTCTGATCTGACGGCACTTGGCAAGATGTCGCACACCTTGTCCAGAGCAGCTTCTATTTGAGCCTGAAATACACAAACATCAGCCGATCATTATACAAGCCTTCCATCATTTCCAAGTAAATGTAAAGTAAAGTTGTTCCCGCATCTGATCCGGACATTAGAGACTGCCTTGTTAGTGAGACAAGTTCATGGGCCTTCGGCATATTGTGGTAGGGTGGCCAGTTCTTTTCCATGCCGCCTTTACTTCCCCAACTTGAAGTCAGGTACCCATTACAGCTGGGTGGGAAGGAGGGGGCTAAAACAATCTGTGTCCAAACCGAGGCTCGAACCCAGGCTTTCCACTTTGTAGACAAGCGCACTAACCCAACCCCCAAGTAAGATTGACATAATATACAAGTTAAAGAAACTGCAATAGAGAAGAAAATTTAAAAATCAAGTAAACAGAGTAAAAAACTAATTGTTGGGACTAGAACTAAAAGAAAAATGTTCAAGTTTTTATAAAGCAGGGCAATTTTCTTTTACCAGGAAAAATTCCTAGACATCTTGAAACAAAGTGTAAAGTAAATTTTGTCTATGAGTGACCAACTTGCCACAGTGTCTGCACCAAACAAACTTCCTGGGACTATTACAGTATAAATTTCAAATTCGATTTATTCAAAGCATTTAAAGAGAAATGTGAAGATGGAAATTCAGACCAAGTCTATCAAATCATCATCATCATCATCCAGTGCCAGATCTGAGACAGACATCAGCGATCATGGTTTTCCATTCCTTCCTTTGCTCGGATGCTCTCAAAAAAGCTACGTTTCCCTGATCTTTTCCTGTTACCCATTTGTTTAGATTCCCTAAGTATGTTGTTCTGGGCCTACCCCTGCCTCGCTTGCCCTCAATTTTGCCAGTGAGAGCTAGATGTTCAAGACCCTTATGTCTATTCAGGTGTCCCAAATAAAATGGAAAAAATGAAAGAAACAACAAAACCTTCGTGCCGTCTGCCACGTACCTCTGTAGCATTTCTCCCCAGCATATTGTCCAGCTCGGTCATCACAAACTCACAGACCACACAAAGGTTACCGGACTTCTCCGACACCTTCACTTCTGGAATTGAAAAAAAAAAGATGTAGTTACAGCCACTGTAGGCTTTTTGTTTCTAAACACGATGAACAGCACAGGAGATGTGTTTTTTTTGTTGTTTTTTTTAGTAAGAGTTTTACGGCACTTGCAACACAATAAGGTAATGAAAGTGCCGAAGAATAGATGTGTTGCAAGAGAGTAACATAAACAAAAAGGGAGGAGGGATAAGGACGATAGATGAAGGATAAGAAAGAAGGAGCAAACCACACCAGAGCACCTGCCAACCACCCACTAGATGTGGAGTACAGAGAAGCACAAAAGAACATAATTCAGAGTTTTTTTAAAACTTTCTTTTTTAATGTAAATGTTTTAGTGTCTACGTCAAGATCATTTCAGAGGCAGGCTTCAACCTCGACTGTCAGGGTCAACCCCAGCTGAGAGGGACACAAAATCTCAGCAGAAACGCCGAAATACTAGATTATATAAAATTTTCCCAAATCAGAAATCAAACTCTGGTCTCCTGCATGCTGTAGCGAAGTGCCTAACCACTACACCACAGAGAGTGTGTGCACGAGTGCGTGTGTGTATTTATGAGAGCGTATGTGTATTAAAGTGTGATTGTGTGTATGTGCCTATGTGTGTGTGTGTGTGTGTTTATGAGTGTATGTGTATGTAAGTGTGATTGTGTGTGTGTGCATATGTGTGTTGATCAGAATGTATGTGTGTATGTAAGTGTGACTGTATGTATGTGTGCACACATGTTCGAATGAGAATATTTACATTGTAAAAGATGAAGGGGAAGGATAGGAGATCATGACACACCATGCCAACAATAGGAAAAACCTATCACAGATGAAGACATCACTCACCTTGCGTGCGGGTCTGAGAGCAGAGTCCGAGAGCAGTGCACACCAGCTTGGGGTCCAGTTTCTCCACCAGCAGTTTGACGATCGTCGGTGTGTACTGCTTTACAAGTGCCTCACATTCCGACCTGATCGTGGCCGGCAGAGCGTCACACACTTTGTCAAGAGCAGCTTCGATTTCAGCCTGAAATACACAAAAGTCAGCATGTGCATTATAAAAAGACTTCTGTTACCTCTACGCAGGATGTACAACTTTTTTTTTTGTAGTTTTAAAAATGTGGTCTAATCTAAATTTCAGTCAGAGAATTTTTCCATAACTGCTTCATATAATTTGTTTGAAAAAACAAACATACAACAACTCACAAAAGTTCAAATAGTATTTCAAAAGAATAGGAATTAGAGGCAGAATGAGCATCAAAGGAATGAAAGCCAGAGACCTTAAGAAATAAAAGATCCTTTTTGTGATTCAAATAGAAAAAACATAATAAATATCATAAACAAGCAGGAAACATTTCCAGACACATCATCCTATTTTGCAGAGTAGTTGAAATATTTTCCTGTTTAACCCTTTCCGTTCGCCTGGGGTCATTTTGTACCCTAGGGGTTGTATTCTTCACATTTTAGAATACTTCTAGGGCGAAGATCTCTTTGAAACTTTCAGTATTTCTCAAAAAATCATTTTGACAGACTGCTATGCAAAGCGTACGGATCGGATTAACGAGAGTAAAACACGCTTCGCATAGCAGTCTGTCAAAATGTTTTTTTGAGAAAGTTTCAAAGAGACCTTCGTACTAAAAGTATTCTAATGTGTGAGGAATACAACCCCGGGGGTAAAAAATGACCCCAGGGCGTATGGATAGGGTTAAAGAAAAAATTTCAAGCAGTAAGAAAACATTGCAGTTTCTCCACCACGTACCTCGGTAGCGTTTCCACTGAGGGTATTGTCCAGCTCGGTCAACACAAACTCACAGACCACGCACAGTTCACCATTCACCTTCACTTCTGGAACAGAAAAGTTCAGTTTTAGTTTTAGTAAGTGTTTTACGTCACGTGCAACACAATAAGGTCATATGGTCGCTTTTAACCACATGGGGGCTACCCCAAAAAATGCTGTTTTGAGAAAATTGAAGGTAAAGTTTTTGCCCCTTGTTCAGTTTCTTTAAAAGACAAGGAGAGTTTTCTCTATAACCAAACAAATATACACCAATGAAACCAAACTTCTCCAATAGGTAGGGCAATGCCCACTTTTGGTGTAGGTCAAGATTTCTGGAAACCCTCAAAATCTGGATTAGCCCACTTGTCCTCAAAAGTGACCATATAAGTGCCCAAGATTAGAGGTGTCACAAGAAAGTATCAAACACAAAAAAGAAGGAGGAGAGATAAGGACGATGGATGTTTGACAGGAAAGAAGAAGCAAACCACACCAGAGCACCCGCCAACGCCCACCTGACCTTTCAAAATGAAGCAAAACTGTAACAAAAACAAACACTCACTTTGTGTCTTTGTCTGTTTTTACGAGCAGAGACTTAGCACTGCGCACACATAAAAGAAAACAAACTTTCTGAGCTTAAAAAATGCCGCAAAACCTTAACAAAAACAAACACTCACTTCGTGTCTGTATCTGTGAGCAGAGTCCAAACACTGTGCAAACTTTAAAAAAAGCCTTTCTGAGCTTAAAAATGGTGTAAAACTTTAACACAAACAAGCACTCGCTTCGTGTCTCTGTTTGTGAGCAGAGTCCAAACACTGTGTAAACTTTAAAAAAAGCCTTTCTGAGCTTAAAAATGGTGTAAAACTTTATAACAAACAAGCACTCACTTTGAGCCTGTGTCTGAGCCTGTGTCTGTGAGCAGAGTCCCAGCACGGTACACACGTGCTTGGGCTGCAGTTCTTGCAGCAACAGTTGGACGATCACACTGCCGTACTGCGCCACCAGGCTCTTGCACTCACTGCGGATTGTGGTCGGCATGATGTCACAGACTTTGTCCAGGGCCATCTCTATCTCAGCCTGAGACAGTGTTTTTTAGTATGAGTTATATATAAGTGCCATAGACTAGAGATGTTACAAGAGAGTAACAAACACAAAATAGAAGGAGGAGAGATCAGGACGATAGATGTTTGATAGGAAAGAAGGAGCAAACCACACCAGAGCACCTGCCAACCACCCACTCAGCCTGAGACGACCAGACAATGGGAAACAAAGTTATAGCTGGACAAGGCACAATAGTGCTGGGAAAAAAAAATCTTTAACGACTGAATATCAGATGTATGGGTTTTCATCTTAACAACCATGAGCTGCTCAACAACACCTTGGACTCACTTCTGATTTGCATATTTTAAGGTAAGAAGTACAAATAAATGAATAAATAAATAAGTAAATCAATCAATACATAATTCCATTTTAATGATCCAATTTGAACATTTGTGTTACAATATAAACATATAAATACATATATATATTAATACAAAAATGTATGATCAGAATAACACACAATACCCCAAACATAGACAATCCCTGTGTCATTGTTGATTGCTACTGTGCAATTGGTACAAAAAGACAACTTAAAACCAAGTATTTCAGGAAACAACAAGAAAAGAAAAGTGCTTAGGCATCTTTCCCTAGCACAGAGCATATAGTGAGTTCAATACCACGAGTGTGTGCGCGTGTGTGAGGGCAAGCATGCATGCAGTATAAACATTTTTGTACCTCAGTGGCATTTGTAGCCAGCATTTTGTCCAGCTGTGACATGACAAATTCACAGAGGGGGCACAGGGGGCCAGCATCTACAGAAGGTTTCACCTCTGAAATAAGAAATATTAGAAAAATAAACATGGGAGACTGATTGACTGATAGAGAGATTGATTGATTGATGGATTGAGTAGATGCTTTACCGTACTATTAACACAGTTTTGATAAGATAAGCGCTAAAAGTGGAGATACCATAAGTGGCCTGTCTAACTATTGATAAAAAGGGCAGACACATGTTTACAAAATTCTTCGTAAATATTGTAAAAATTTTACTTATTTGCAATTTTATAATAACATATACACATTATTTTGAACTTTTATATTTTTTTGATTAAACCAATTTCCCTTATATACAAACCTAGGATTTTCTTCGGGTAAATGATGTCCTAAAGAGGATTTATATCTTTACATTTTAACTATTCCAAATGGGCATAATTAATTTCAACATATTCTACCAGAATGTGCTCAACCGTAATTTGGGAGACATGATATGTGAAATTAGAACGCTTTGTGGCTTTTATTCATGTGTGCCTGTGAGGTACTGATCAAGTGTGTGTGTGAGTGTAAGTGAATGCGTCTGTGAGTGTGCGTGAGCATATACGTGCACACTTGAGAAGGTGGGAATGTGTGTGTGTGCGTTTGTTGGTGAGAATGTGTGTGCACAAGTGTATGTATATATTTACATGAAGGAGAGAAAAGGGGGAAAGAGAGGGGAAAACTGTGAGCTTCATGCTTTGATCAACTAGACCGAAAATTACTGTTAACATCATAGGTGTCGATAATACCTTTTTGCCACTCTTAAAATACTCTTTATTATAATTTGTATTATTTTAACTACTATTAATAACTCTTTATTATAATTTGTATTATTTTAACTACTATTAATAACTCTTTATTATAATTTGTATTATTTTAACTACTATTAATAACTATTTATTATAATTTGTATTATTTTAACTACTATTATTTTTATAATTCTAACAATTCGTCTTCTTATAATTACTTTCATTATTATCACCATCATCATTATTGTTAACGTAATTATCATTTTTATTACTGTCAAACATTCAGCAGTGCAATTCAAAACCATAAACAGAAACACTGATGAGTGTAGAAACAAACAAACATGTCGCCACGAGCAACAGACTCTCCCCTCACCTTCGACGGTGACGGCGGCCTGAGAGCAGAGCTTGAGCGCCGTGCAGAGTTTCTTGGGCTCCATCTCCTGGGCGAGGTACTGTAGGATCTGGATGGTGTACTGCTCCACAAACTGGTGGCACTCGCTGGCGACCGTCTGGGGCAGGAGGAAGCACAGCTGGTCCAGGTTCTCCTTGATGGTCGCCTGGAAACAGTTGTTGACGGAGGGAACAGTGTGAGAGAGAGGGAGGGAGGGAGGGAGTGTGTGTGAGCGTGTGAGAGACAGAGAAGGAGAGAGACAGGG
>NW_004797574.1:419215-428194 GCF_000002075.1 Aplysia californica | reverse complement strand
TTTCGCTGTCTATAGCCGGGTACCCATTCCCACCTGGGTGAAGTGAGGAAAATTCGTGTAAAGTGCCTTTCCCAAGGACACAACGTCGGACCCTTTACGGGATTCGAACCCACGACCTTACGGTTGCGAGTCCGAGAGCCTAACCACTAGGCTACCGACGCCACAATAGCAAATATCTTGAGTTTTATTCAAGATAGATGGATCTATTTCATTAAAAGCAAGGTGAAAAATCGGCTTTCAGATGGTACCAATAACTCCACATGCCCAAAAATTGACGAGCGTCTGATTCCACCGCGTCGTAACGCATATAGCATTATTCTAGTATTCCCCGTCACTGATCTGTAGAAGCTTATTTGGTGAGTTATTTTTCGTTTACTTCTGCCTCTTTTATTTTCTATTTTCCCGGAGAGAGCAAGATGATCGAGGCACATTTCTTTTTATATCTTTTCATCAAAATTATAAAAAGATTTCAGGGTGAAAGGTGAATTGGGGGTGATGAGGAGGGAGGGACCGACATTTTTAACGGTTTAGGCTTCCCGGGTCCAGGTCAAAACGGGATGGAGAAAGGTGGCTGGAGTGAGAACGGGACTCGAGAGAAGGGAGGAAGGGAGGGAGGGAGAGCTAGCGAGCAAGAGAGGGGGAGGGGGAGGGGGAGAGAGAGAGAGAGAGAGAGGGAGGGAGGGAGGGAGAGAATGGGGGGGATGGGAGAGAGAGAGAGAGAGAGAGAGAAACATTTCCAGACTGAATTTCTCTTGACAAACACTAGTAGCGACAACGTCCTATATCTTCAATTTGTTTGTTGGATGAAACAAGAGAAAACAGCTCAACATGATAGAAATTTAAAATAAATCAATTCTATTGACCAGTGCTCATGGGGATGCCCCAAACTTTCACTTTGTGAGACAAAAAGAGGGGAAACTAAATAAGACAATGGTCTTGAACAACGACCATCAATGATTTATTTATAAAGGCACCAGTCATCCCCGTCCAGGTGCTGTTTTAGCCAATGGTCTTCAAGGCTGCAAAAAGCACAATAGACAAAAGAACAGAGGTGCCAATCGTGTATACCTTTTATTGCTTTTTTTTTTCTTCAACATTTTGAATTTGAATTTCTCAAAAAACAGATACCTGGTAAGGAAACTGAAATTTAAACAAAAATGTCAACATTTTGGGCTGTGTCCCTGAGGACAGCTGATCAACATTATACAATTTCTAAGGTGCTGTCTATACATGACATAGCTTCTTACATTACATAGTGGCGTCGGTGACCTAGTGGTTAGGCTCTCGGACTCGCAACCGTAAGGTCGTGGGTTCGAATCCCGTCAAGGGCCCGACGTTGTGTCCTTGGGAAAGGCACTTTACACGAATTTCCTCACTTCACCCAGGTGGGAATGGGTACCCGGCTATAGACAGCGAAAGATCTTGTCAGTTTGCTAGTGTTTGAGCGCTTAATCAGCTGCTTGCACTGTATGCTTCCCGGGAAGCTGAGAATGTTTCGGAGTGTTCTATGGTCTGCTGGGGTAATAATATAGTGTAAAGCGCATAGAGCCTGCTGTTGAGCGGGGATATGCGCTATACAAATGCTATCTATTATTATTTATTTCTTGAGCTGACTAGAAAGAATTATTATACAGAAATCCACTGACATAACATACACAAAGAGGCGTTCACACGATTCATATACACGAAGAAAGTATATATCCTTCAGCACTGCCCGCGCTACGCCACCCTTCGTACACAATGTGGCAGAATGTGACTCCTTTTGAGAGAAAGCTCTATGGCAGTCTCTCAGATTTGAAGCGGACAGCACAGTTTGTGCACGAAATCGGACTGACTGTCTAGCTGTTGTCATGGAGAACAAGGAAGAAGAACAAGAACTAAGAAAGTACCAAACTTGCTCCTACAAACCTCAGTTGCATTCTTCGCCAGAGTCTGATCCAGAACCTGAGCTACGAGCTCACACATGGCACACAGTTCATCTCCAGCTCCGCTGACCTTTGACACCTGAGGTACTGTAGTAAAATATATGTAAAATTAGAGCACCGTAAAGAAGTAAGGATTATGCTGTAGGTATCAGAGCGAAGAAACACCTGAGGTACTGTAAAATACATGTAAAATTAGAGCATCGTAAAGAATTAAGGATTATGCTATAGGTATCAGAGCGAAGAAACAATCTAAAAATGAAAGTAGTATTAAGTATACAGCATCAAAATTTACCATCACCCGTAAATTGAGAATCAGAAATTGATGTACAGAAAAGTGGGAAGACATGGAATAACATCAAGAGGCTAGCCCAGGATAAAGAAAGGTGAAAAGTGTTTGTCCGTGGCCTATACCCTGGTGCAGGGTGAGAAAGGCAATGATGATGATGCTGATAAACTGAGTATGACATAATTCATTTTGGGCGCATAAAAACGAAAAAGAAAAAAAATTTTTTTTAAGAAAGGCATGATTAAAGCAATACTGCGGAGTAATTTCTAATTACTTGTTCTGAATTTACCAAACTAATAAAAAATATCCCTCAGTCAGGTAAGACCCTGTGCACAATAATTTAGCTTTTGTACACTCTCCCGTTAGCTGTGCATAGTAGCAAGCCTTTAATGATGTAGTCTTGAATTTATCTGTCAGATTACGATGATTATCTTGAAACATAGACTGACTTCTTGGGAGAACTAAGAAAAGTAAATAACAAAAAAGAAATTATTATAAAAACAAGTGACATCTGGATTTTAATATACAATATACTTGATACCCTAAACACCACAAAGCATGCTACTTTTGGCAAGAAAAAGGTCTTTCTTTGTTTGTTTTAGTAGAGGTTTTACGGCGCTCGCAACTGCACAAGGTCATATGAGCGCCAGAAGATTAGAGGTGTTACAAGAGAGTAACAAACATAAAAAAGAAGGGAGGGGAGATAAGGACGATAGATGTTTGATAGGAAAGAAGGAACAAACCACACCAGACCACCTGCCAGCCACCCACCCACAAAGGTCTTTCTGAGGACATAAAAATAAATACAACCACAACCAGAAGCTAACCTGCTTGCAGTTTCTTCGCGTTGCCAGAGCAGAGTCCGAGAACGGTGCACACATATTTGGGCTCCAGTTTCTGTACCAGCAGCTTGATGACGTAGTCGGCGTACTCGTTCACAAACGGCAGACATTCGGATTTGATGCTGGGAGGCAGCAAGTCGCAAACAGCATCTAGAGCTTTCTTAATCTCCTCCTGAAAGAGAAAATTAAAACGCTAATGAGTTACCAAAAGAAAAAGCTAAGTATCAATTTTATCATAGCTAATCAACAGCATGAGAAAAAGGACCTATCAGAAATGTGAGGCAGCTCCTATTTCATCTCCTTGTCTGTCAGCCTGTCGGTGAGTCCGTCTGTATGTCTGACTAAGTACTTGTGTTTCATAATGACAAACAAATTACAAGTTGGTAAAAGAAGATGAGATAGAAAGAAGCTTTGTCATCTTGTGACATTTTTCTCCCTCTTGTTTAAAGAGATGGTACAGGCATCTGTGCATACTTCACACTTTGCTGTCACACAGCAACCACTACAAAATACCCAATCTGATCACCCAGCCAGGAGAGTTGTGACTGTAACGGACTTCTCAGGCCTGGCGCAGACCGCAGCGGATCAGTTTCACTGGCGCATTATTGAGCCGAGTGACGGCAAAGTGTTGCCATCACAAGGCTCAGAGTAAAAACCCTTGCCATCAAAGGCATTTGTGAGATGTGACGGCCAAGTGTTAAACAATTCAAATCTTCCCACTGGGTTCCTGGGTATAGTACAGTCCAGCGGAAGCACTAGAACAGCGGAGAAAGTTTTAGTTTTAGTACAGGTTTTACGGCACTCGCAACTGCATAAGGTCATATGAGCGCCAGAAGATTAGAGGTGTTCCAAGAGAGTAACAAACATAAAAAAGAAGAAGGGGAGATAAGGACGATAAATGTTTGATAGGAAAGAAGAAGCAAACCACACCAGAGCACCCGCCAACCACCCACAACAGAAAAAGCCTACCTCGGTGGCATTCTCAGACAGCAGCTGGTCGAGCTGAGTCATGACAAACTCACAGAGAGCGCACTGTGGGCCGTCAACCTTTATTGCTGTCTCTGTCAGGACACGTGATTCTGTGAAAAGTAAAAACAGACAAAGATTAGTTCACCTCATCAAGAATTTCTGGCTACCATTCATGTCTGTGTAAACAGGGTTCCAGAGAAATAAGTGTCGACTCTTATGACATAGGTTTTTTTTTTACCCCACCCGACTGCCCGCTGTGCGACTGCCAGGATGAAACAGTACCACACCACCTCTTTAACTGCCCAGCACTTTGTGACCTGCGTAGCACCTGCCTACCTGCCTCCCCAGACATTGGAAATACCCTATACAGCGACAAAGCACAGCTGATTAAAACCTGCAAATTCTTTGCCATATCGACAGACCGAAGGGCTAGAACCCAAATGGCCGCTGGATCGGAAAAGTAAAGTAAAGTAAAGTATGACATAGGTTTGAGATGAAGACAAGCTTATTTCACAAATATGACGACTGAATGTGAAGGGTGCTGACTAAAAGAGTTACTTGACGGATTCGAAACTATGGAAATAGATACACAATGCTAATAGGTGAAGTTTTAACGCTTTATAAGTATGAAATAATAAAAGGCATATTATACTTAAAGAACATGGCATCACTAAAAAATCTACAACTTTGACCCTTGTGTCGATTTTTGGCCAATATCTCCATTTGTGCATGGATCTGTGCATTGCAAAAAGTAACTCATTTTGTCAGCACGCCTCACAAATGTAACAAGGACAGACTAAAGTTCTAGTCAACAGGAAAGAACTAGAATCTACTTCAGAACAAAAAAAGAGCAGTGTGCATAAATATAGATCTACTCTGTTGCTGAATTTTTGCAAGGGGATTGACACTACTCATGCCTTGAAATACAAAAGGAATCACATTCTTTTTACGTCGTTGAAGCATTATTATTATTATTATTATTATTATTATTATTATTATTACTACTATTATTATCATTATTACTACTATTATTATTACTATTATTATCATTATTAATATTACTATTATTATTATTACTATTATCCTTATTATTGTTACTACTATTATTATTACTATTACTACTATCATTATTATTATCATTGATAAAAGTACAACGGCACCTGATGGCTGAGAGGTGGCGGTACAGAGGTCCAGGACCGTGCACAGATATTTGGGCTGCAGCTTCTGCAACAGCAGCTGCACGATGTCGGGGGCGTACTCGTTGACGAAGGTCAGACATTCCTGGCGGATGGTGGCGGGCAGGAGGTCGCACACAACATCCAGAGCCTTCCGGATCTCTTGCTGGAAGAGAAAAAGTCAAACATCGCAAATGAAGACTACTTGTAGCCTTGAAATGACAGCTAATAATAATAATAATAATAATAATAATAATAAAAGATATAATCATAAAATAATAACAGTTCATCAGTCAAAAGAGTAAAATTCAGACATTATGAATGAAGACTGCTTGTAGTGCTGAAATGACAGCTTAGTTTTTTTTAGGCTTATTTAGAGATTTACAGCACTACTGACACAATTAAGTCATACAAGTGCTAAAGATTAGCGGTTTTACTAGAGAGTAAAATACAAAGAAAAGAAAGAGGAGAGATAAGGATGATAGATGTTTGAAAGGAAAGAAGGAGCAAACCAATCAAGAGTACCCACCAACCAACCATTCAGTGAAAGCCAGCGAGCGTTTCCTTCTTTACAAACAGCATTTTCAATGGCCCAAGCAATAACACCGCCCACTGCAGATTCAACTATTAGCAATAAATTCTCCACCCTTGTGCTTTCAACTTTTGGTTTTTCAGTCATAGATCATAATTCATTCATTTCTCCCATTTCATTCTGAACCAAAGATACAGAAAATACTGAGTTCTACACAAATTGTGACCAGTAAGCTCTTTGGCGTCGGTGGCTTAGTGGTTAAGCTCTCGGACTCGCAACCATTAGGTCGTGGGTTCGAATCCTGTCACGGGCCCGACGTTGTTTCCTTGGGAAAGGCACTTTGCACAAATTTTCCTCACCTCACCCAGGTGGAAATGGGTACCCGGCTATAGACAGTGAACGATCTTGTCAGTTTAATAGTGTTTGAGCGCGTGAAATCCGCAGCTTGCACTGTATGCTTCCGCGGAATTTGAGTATGTTTCTGAGTGTTCTCAGAGGGTCTGCTGGGGTAATAATAGTTGTAAAGCGCATAGAGCATGCTCTTGAGCATGGATATGCGCTATATAAATGCAATTATTATTATTATTAACTTGATCCACGGGCAGATATACACTGAGTAAAGAAAAAAAAAGATTGGTGTTTAAAAAAAAAAATTAATGTCCACAATTAGTACTTTCTTTAATTCAGACAACAACAAAAAATAAATATATTAAGTGCGGAGAAATCACAAACAGTCTAGCTTTTATTTTTTTGGAGTTTTTAATCATCTATATATATAAAAGTGGACTTGGGAGGCTTTGTGCACAAACTCCTTCCTTATTACCTAACCCACACTTTGGAAACTTTGCAGGCGTCCACATCATCCACGTGGCTAGGACATAACTTTTAAAAATCCACGCAAACTGCCTTCCCCCATTTTTCCAAAATGTTTTGTTTCGTCCATACAGAGTTCTAGGCTTAAGAAATCTTACGATTAACAATTTCAGTCTCATTTTTAAAAAAAACGGAAGTGAGGTTTCCGTTCACTAACCGTGCGTATTGATTCCACACCTTTGAAATTCTGGAGTGTGCAACCATGAAAGCAGAATAGAAAATCAATCTATTCATTTATTATATATTTGGCAACTTGGAAACACATGTGTCACGTTTCTCCCAAGATTTATTGCTTCATTCCAGTAGAGTGTAAATATAGTAGGCTAATGACTTTCAGTTGATGTTAATGTAGCCATCATTCCTTTCATCAAAAGAGCACCCAGCTAGTGGTAGAATGAGAGAGGACAGTGACAGCTAAATGGTGCATCACACTTTAAGAAGGAACATAAACATTATCAGCATACATATGCGAGGCAGCGTGGTGGAATCAGGCTCTGTCAAAATAATTAAAGTGAAGAAACACAGGTTTGTGAATCTTTATCAAATTTTTGTTTTTTGGCTCAACACCTTTCCTGCCCATTAAAGAACTCATTTCTATGTGGATTTTCCTGAAAAACGTTGAATAAAGGCACTAAAAACGTAAATTTTTCAGACACCACGGACTCTTATGCTAAGGAAATAACTAATCTTTGGTGGCTATTTTCTCACTAATTTTACCTCTGAAAACAAGTGACACCCACCTCCTTCTTTCGCAAATATCTCGACTTGTATTCAAGATAAACCGATATTTTTTCATCCAAATAAAGGCAAGTGAACAAGCTATAAGATGATACGAATACTCCCCCCCCCCCCCCTCCCCTAACTCTCGCCCAGTCTCTCCCACTCCTCCTCCTCATTTGGGGGGGGGGGGGGGGGGGGGGTGTATGTTACTGATGCAACATCTTTTATTTTTAAAAAAAGAATTATTATCATTATTCAACAACTACACCAAGAAAAAAACTGACCAGCCACAATCCAGAAATACAGGAGCCTACCTCAGTGGAGTTTTCTGTGAGAAGCTTGTCCAGTTCAGAGACCACAAACTCACACAATGTGCAAGTCGCGCTGGAAACCTTTGGCTTCACTGCTGGCAGAGCAATGGAGGATTCTGTCGACACCAAACGGGAAATAAGGGGACAAAAGATAAAATTTACTGGAGAGGAACAATGGACAAAGCAGGATTTAGTTTTAGTAAGGTTTTACAGTGCTCGCAACTACATAAGGTCATATGAGTGTCAAGGGGTGGATGTCAACAGAGAAGCCCAAACCGGGTAATGCAGGATTGTCCATGGGTTTAAGTAATATATAACAAATAGCAATAATAATAACAATAATAAAAAAGATCATAATAAGTTTTAAGGCACTTGCAAGACAATTAGGTCAAAGAAGTGCCAAACACAAAAAAGAAGGAGAAAAGATAAGTACAATAGATATTTGATTGGAAAGAAGGAGCAAAACCACACCAAAGCACCTGCCAGCCACCCACATATGCACGCACAATCCGACAAAAAAAAACCCCGGAAGATGAATCAAACTAGCGAGATGATTGTCTGGTCAGCCAATTAAGTCTACATCAAATTTCAGAGTCACACTGGCAGTTGTACGCACCACCTGTTTACCAGTGGCTTGGGCTCAAAGGGTTAAATGATTAAAATTTTGTGTTGATGGGGGCGTACAAGCCCCTCCATTTTAGTATAGATTTTAACCCTATCTGTACGTCGTGTTTTACTATCATATCAATACGATGTGGGGAACTCTGTGCCATCCCTTTCCAAAGAGGAAATTTACTTGTTAATCCTTGATCTGTATGCTTTGCATAGCAGTCTGTCAAAATGATTTTTTCAGAAATACTGGAAGTTTCAAAGAGATCTTTGCACTAGAAGTATTCTAAAATGTGAAGAATACAACCCTGGGGTTACAAAATGACTCCAAGGCCTACGGATAGGTTTAAATTGTGTCGATGGGGGCATAGAAACCCCTACATATCATTCTAAATTTTTTAAAATGTCTTCACCGACCTTTCTGGCTGTTCTGACACACCCCTATGGCGATGCACACTTGTCGCGGCCTCAGCTGTTGGACCAGGATGGCAATGATGGCCGGAGCGTTCTCCGACACAAACTGCTCACACTCGGTGCGAAGAGTCGAGGGCAAGATGTCGCAGACGACGTCCAGGGCTTTCTCAATGTCAGTCTGGACAACAACAAAAAAAAGTTTTTAAAATGTGTTACGATGTGGTGGAATCAAACTAGATAAGTAGTAGTAGTAGTATAAGGTTTTACGGCGCTCGCAACTGCTAAGGTCATATGAGCGCGCGAAACACAAGTTGTTCACCTCT
>NW_004797574.1:415427-417553 GCF_000002075.1 Aplysia californica | reverse complement strand
GTAAGTAAGTAAGTAAGTAAGTAAGTAAGTAAGTAAGTAAGTAAGTAAGTAAGTATGAAAAGGAAAAGAGAAAGAACAGCCAGATTCTGACGAGCAGCCCAAGTAATGAAACTCGTTGCTTGTTTCTCGATGAAAGATTACAGCGTTTATCGACAGCATATGGGAATCTTTTATAAATAGAGGTCATACCACTTGTTTTTCTAAGACAGATCTGAACTTCTGTTCCCATTTTATTCCCTACTTCTCATTATCTTATCATATTATATCTGAGTAATAATAATAATAATAATAAAAATAATAAAAGCATTTACATAGTGCTCTATTCCTTTAGGAAGCAAGCTCTAAGCTTTGTACAATCACTCCCTGAAGTGTGAAAAAGAAAAACAGCATTTATGGTCTAAAAGAATGTGTTGTCAAATGAATTTTTTATTTTCAGTATTTTCTGTTTCTCTCAATTTTTGTGGGAGGGTGTTTCAGTTTTTAGAGACAGAAAACGCAAAAGATCTATCCCCATATGACAGGGATTTCAACTTATTTCTAAATACAGATAACATTCTTAGTTTTTTTACTTGAAGCCATGTTATCTGATGGAGGCTGAAAACATTACCAAACTGAGCACAATTAAGTCAACGCCTCATTACTAATACTGGCAAAGTCACCACCACAGAATGAGACTTCGTGCAAACTTTCGGAACCTTCGGTGACACTGTAAAGATTACTCCACTAGGGAGCGGGACAGAGGGTGCCTACCTCGTGACTCGAAAGAGCTGAGGAATGTTGCACTAATATGATCTAAACAAGTAACTACTAACCAGTTGTTGTAAACATCTCCAGTTGGGGCTATGGCAACACTTAGAGATGTAACTTACCAATAAACGTTATAAGAGTGAAGAAATATATTTATTTATTTATTCATTTATTTATTTATGCATACAACATTAACATCATGAACACTTGGTGACTCACCACTGTGGCGTTACTGCCGATGAGTGTGTCCAGCTGCTTCATCACAAACTCACACAAGACACACTTCTCATCATTCACAGACGAAACTGTGGAAAAAAGACACATTTCTCATCATTCACAGACGAAACTGTTGAAAAAAGACGAATTTCTCATCATTCACAGACGAAACTGTTGAAAAAAGACAAATTTCTCATCATTCACAGACGAAACTGTGGAAAAAAGACAAACGTCTCATCATTTACAGACGAAACTGTGAAAAAAGACAATTCTCATCATTCGCAGACGAAACTGTGGAAAAATAATGAATATTCTCATAATATCCTACTCTTTCATCAGTACACTCATCAAACAATTTCATACTTTGAACACTTCAACCATTATTCAAACTAGAAATCTTGTGTAAATCCCTCTCACAAATGAGTAAGAGTGCATGACTAATTTTTAATCAATACATTTTCTTCACAATTTAAATACAAACTGTTTTCTTAACGATAGCAGCTCAACATGAAGCAACATTACATCATTTCCATACAAAAGATTTTCTCAAGACAAAGAAAAACACATATCTTTGTCCTTTTAACTTTGAGACTCAATTCAATTTTAAAAAGCACAGCTACAGTCAATACACTAAACATTTAACTCAGTATCTACATCTACAGTGAATTTTAAACAACTGATCCTGCCCGTACCCCAAGAGTCGATATTTTTAGCTAGTTCACTTTCGTCTGACCACTCCTATACGGGATATAAACATATCGTTCTGACAAGTCATCTCAGGCGTTTGCATGCTGGTCTAAAAGTTGGATGGCCAGCAAAATCGAAAAGCTCAATTGAAAAAACAAAGAGGCAAAACACATACTAGACTAATAAAATAGTTTTTGCACGTCTTCATGCGGATAGCAAAATGCACTGACAACTTTTCAAAAATACATTGGGTGGACAACAGGGGCAAAATCAGTTCCGCTCTTTCACTAAGGCGAGCTATTTAATTAAACCTAATTTCCAGAAGTATAATTGTGTCCATCAAGGGAATCCTGCCATGGAAATAGACACAAACTTTGAGGGCAACGTGAAAAGCTAGCTTTGTCCTGACCTTTGTTGGAGGTACAGAGGCCCAGGTAGGAGCAGGCCTTGTCTGGAGACACCTGTAACAACAGCTG
>NW_004797574.1:408113-413521 GCF_000002075.1 Aplysia californica | reverse complement strand
CCACAAGTCAAAAAGGAGAACAGCAACTACATCCCTAGGAAAAAAAAAAAGACATTTCGACATTTTCAAATAAGCATACACTTTAGTTAAGTAGTCAATACATAAGATAAGAAAAAAAGTCAATTTTAAAAGTATACACACAAGCTAATTAGAAGTGAAAAAAATTGATTTCCTTCTGTCACTAGAAAAGTCTAGTGTCACACTAGAGTTATCCCACGGTACTATCAGACTATCTGTAATACATGCCGACTCCTGAATATTTTATTAAGGAACAGCAGAACGACTTCACAATGATTCCAGAACCCTAAAAAGTGTACCTATTCTTCCAATTCCACAATAATACCAATGATATCAACTGTTTAAGTGGTAGACTCTCTCATAAGCCGTTTCGCTATGGTGACACGTGAGTGTTAGTTTAAATCAGGCATGAGAAAATAATGGCCATAAGTAGTATCAGTCTGGTCCACGAGTCGACAGAGTAAAAACGAACGTAGCCTGTGGCGAGTCGATAATCAATAAAAATAAAACCATTTGCCTCGAAGAAAAGTAAAACCAATAGTTTTCAGCCCTCTGTGGTTACCTGAGACGGGGCTTTGGGACGACGAGCAAAGGCCAAGGTCATGGCAGGCCACATCAGGCGAGATCTCCGCCTCGAGCAGATGGATAACGTAGGGGAGGTAAACCTGCACAAAGTTCTGGCACTCAGACCTCACGCTGGCTGGGGTGATGCTGCACACTTTGTCCAGGGCAGCCATTATCTCAGCCTGTCAGACAATACAGCAGTCCACTTGATGACCTTTTTTTTTGGGGAAGTGTTTTACAGCACTCGCAACTGCATAAGTTCATGTGAGTGCGCGGGACACATTAAACATTTTCAGTTGGTAGGAAATTTTGAATTTTTCTTGGGGGGGGGGGCAGAAAGTGGAGACGAAAGCAGACGACAGAACACTGCCAGAGAGCATGAAAAGAGGTAAAAGGAGACAATTTTTAGAGAAGAAAAATTTTTCTTGGGGGGGGGCAGAAAGTGGAGACGAAAGCAGACGACAGAACACTGCCAGAGAGCATGAAAAGAGGTAAAAGGAGACAATTTTTCGAGAAGAAAATGTTTCCCGTCGCTACCCGAATCCGAACCCGGGACCTTTGATTGAGAGGCGAACACCTTAACCTCTAGACCAGGAGAGCCCCCAAACATGTTTAGTATAGCCTGTCATTACTGTCAGACAATACAGTCGACTTGACAAACATGATCTACATATCAGATTATCTTAAGCGAATGCAAAATGTTTTCTGGGTCTTTTTATTCATAATTTTTTTGGGGAAAGTATTTTACAGCACTCGCAACTGCATAAGTTCATTTGAGTGCGCAGGACACATTAAACATTTTCAGTTGGTAGGAAATTTTAGGGGAAATTTTGGAAGGAAATTTTCAGTCTTGTATTAACAACATTTCTACAAAACGTAGCAGAATGTACAACTCAAAAGTCAAACTCATTCATTCATTAGAGATGATGTTCAAGGAAGATGAATGTGCTTTCAAACTGGGTAGAGACAAAAGAGGGAGCAAGTTCTGTTTCCTCACCAATACTGACACTTAAAAACCCCCAGAATATTTATTCAACGCACCCAGTGGCTTGCAAGTGAAAAACCAGGAGAAAAAACATGGAACGCTAGAATTCGTACAAATCGTCTTTTTACATGTTTTAATAATGAAGAGGAAAATCAGAATCAGACATTTTTTCTTTCTATTTAGTTTTAGTTTTCGTAAGCGTTTTATGGCACTTGCAGCACAATAAGGTCATATAAGTGCCAAAGAATAGATGTGTTACAAGAGAGTAACAAACACACAAAAAAAAAACCAAGGAGGAGAGAAAAGGACGATAGATGTTTGATAGGAAAGAAGGAGCAAACCACATCAGAGCACCCGCCAACCACCTACTTTCTTTCTTTAGAACCTTATAATAATTATAATAATTGCATTCATATAGCGCATATCCATGCTCAAGAGCATGCTCTATGCGCTTTACAACTATTATTACCTTCTCATTCATATTATCCTATTTCACAAACAGCAGTATAGAACTGATATTATACATTACCATTACCACTAATGTGGCCAACACACCTGAGTAGCATTCTTGTCCAGGGCGGCGTACAGGTAGGTGAAGCCAAGCTTGCACACCGAGCACATTTCTCCACTCCTTGCAGTCACTGTCACAGAGGGCAGCTTCACAGCGTTGACTGAAACAAAGGACAAAACACGAATGTTAACCCTATCCGTACGTCGTGTTTTACTATCGTATCCATACGACATGTGGAACTCTGTGCCACCACTTAACCCTATCCGTACGTCGTGTTTTACTATCGTATCCATACGACATGTGGAACTCTGTGCCACCACTTAACCCTATCCGTACGTCGTGTTTTACTATCGTATCCATACGACATGTGGAACTCTGTGCCATCACTTTCCAAAGAGGAAATTTACTCAATCCGACCTGTACGCTTTGCATAACAGTCAGTCAAAATGATTTTTTGAGAAATACTGAAAGTTTCAAAAAGATCTTCGCACTATATGTGTTCTAAAATGTGCTGAATACAACCCCAGGGGTACAAAATGACCCCAGGGCGTATGGATAGGGTTAAAAAATAGTTATCTTAGAACTTGAACAGAGTTCACAGTTTCAAATAAAATGATTCTTTGAAAAGAAAAAAGCATTAACAGACTGAAGATGCAGAAAACACGACGAAGAAATAAGAAGGGGGGAAAGGATGAGGAGGAGCAGACAAAGAGAGAAGAGGAGAAGAAGAAGTAGGAAAAGGAAAATATGAGGAAAAGCAGAAAGCAGATATAAAAGAGGAAAAAGATAAGAAGTAGAAGGTAGAAAAGAAAGAGATGAGGAGATCCAGAAGTAGAAGAGAGAAAAGGATAAGAAGTAAAAGAGTCGAAGAGGAAAAAGGAGGAGAGGGAGAGAGAGATAGACAAAGAAAAAAGGAGAAGTAGAAGAGGGAAAACAACAAGAGGAAGAACAGTATAAGGGGGGAAAAGGAGGAGGGGGAGAGAGATAGACAAAGAAAAAAAAAAGGATAAGGAGCTGCAGAAAATCAAATAAGAATGAGGGGTAGCAGAAGATAAAATAAGACGAGGATGAAGAGGAGAAGAAGCAGGCTGTGAGGGAAAAAAAGACCCCAGAGGAGGTGCACAATTTTCTCACCTGAAAACCGGTCGTCCTTGCAGAGCTTGATGTAGTCACAGATGAGGTTGGGGGGGATCTCCTTCTCAATCAGCTCCACCACATAGCGCGTGTACATGGGCACATACTGCAGGCACGGCTTCTTGTACTGGTCGGGCAGTAGGTCGCACACACGGTCCAGGGCCGTGATGATGTCCTCCTGTAAGCACCAAGTAAAACCCAGCAAGTGAGTGAGTGAGATACAGGCAAACTTAGTGAGAATACAAATAAAACCCAGCAAGTGAGTGAGTGAGATACAGGCAAAACTTAGTGAGAATACAAGTAAAACCCAGCAAGTGAGTGAGTGAGGATACAGGCAAAACTTAGTGAGAATACAAATAAAACCTAGTAAGGACACAAGTCATGAGGCTAACAACCTCTCTCGTAAAAAGAACCTGTTACAGAAACACATACAAGCGCTCACTTGGAACGAGCTTGGAAGGATGGCTCAGGACAGAGATAAATGGAAGGAGCTTGTATGTGGCCTATACCCTGCCAGGGGTGAAAGGCATTGATGATGAAGGACAAAAGTAAAGTGAGGACACAAATAAAACTCAGTGAGGACACAAAACAAAACCCAGTAAGTGAGGATACAGGTAAAACCCAGCAAGTGAGAATACAGATAAAACACAGTAAGTGAGGATACAGGTAAAACCCAGTGAGTCAGGATACAGATAAAACCCAGCAAGTGAGGATACAGATAAAACACAGTAAGTGAGGATACAGATAAAACACAGTAAGTGAGGATACAGGTTAAACCCAGCAAGTGAGAATACAGATAAAACACAGTAAGTGAGGATACAGGTAAAACCCAGTGAGTCAGGATACAGGTAAAACCCAGCAAGTGAGGATACAGATAAAACACAGTAAGTGAGGATACAGATAAAACACAGTAAGTGAGAATACAGGTAAAACCCAGCAAGTGAGAATACAGATAAAACACAGTAAGTGAGGATACAGGTAAAACCCAGTGAGTCAGGATACAGATAAAACCCAGCAAGTGAGGATACAGATAAAACACAGTAAGTGAGGATACAGATAAAACACAGTAAGTGAAGATATGGGCAAAACCCAGTAAGTTTTAATACAGATAAAACACAGTAAGTGAGGATACAGATAAAACACAGTAAGTGAGAATACAGATAAAACACAGTGAAAGAGGAAACAGACAAAAATAAAACCCAGTGAGGAAAGCCTTTGAGTGAGCTTGTCAAAGAACAAGTTGTATCAACTCTCTACTTACAACACAAAAAATAAAACGGGTGTACTTTTAGTAAGGCAAGGGTTTGACATTCGCCACTTGCAACACAGTTAGTGCTGAAGATTAGAGGTGTTACAAGCCAGTAACATACACACAAAAGAAGGAGGAGAGACAAGGATGATAGATATTTGATAGGAAAGAAGGAGCAAACCGCGCCAGAGGACCCACCAACCACCCATAAGAGCAAAACAGGAAATTGCAGGATCTTACTAAACGATAAGAAGCAAACTTCATTAACACATGAATATTCTCTCTAAAGAGAGGGACACTCTTCTCCGGCTAACAGCTGACCACGTACATTTCACACTCCACCTCCAGGTAGTCAAACTATTTTTTTATCAGGTTCCATAAATCCTGCAATGCCCCCCCAAGTATATTAAAAAAAAATTCCCCCTAAAGAACTGATGGCATTCACTATAAAGAACTGAAGACATGTTCACACACACACACACAGTTGTGGTTTTAAAAATCGACCACTGCCATCTCTCAAATTCTTTATAAAATCCAATATGTCTATTATTTGAACCTGGCAACATTTTCTTCAACAAAGTTTAATACGTTAGTGGGTACAAGATATGAAGTAAGTTCAAACCTGGGTGGCATTTTTCTTGAGGATATTTTCCAAAGTGCTCATAACGAGCTCACACAAAGCGCAGATTTCTGTCTTCTGATTGTCCAGGTCAGTTCCCTTCACTTTCAACTGATTTCTTTCACCTGGAAAAAAAAAGAGACATCCCAAAACATTGTAAGAATGGCTCATAGATTATGGGCTGATGGAGTCATGGAAAAATGAAACCATTTCTTCAACAAATGAACACGACAAAAGCATTTCCAGAATTTAGTTTATAAAGACCTTTGAAACATAAAAATAACAAGAAACTGTAGACACATTTACCATATCTTTGAGCTGGGGGGGG
>NW_004797574.1:406221-407997 GCF_000002075.1 Aplysia californica | reverse complement strand
GGGGGGGGGTTCATTTTTAAAAATTCATCTTTGTAAGGCTTTTGTGAAAATACTAATACATAATAATACTAAAATAATCAAATATAAAATAAAAATACAATTAATTTAGAAAAAATATGTAAACATACATTTTTTCTGTACCTGGCTTCAGTTTTTAAATTACTGTCTTAAAAGCTCAGAAGAATCTCTATTGTGTCCAGCATGATAAAACATACTCATCTAAAACCTCAGGCCTGATTGTTTTAATTAAATCAAATATATTTCATACTATAATGAAACTGTCCACCTGCCTAAGACAAACAACTTTTGTCTGCGACAATGGGTGGCTGTCTTGTACAATAATTTCCACTATATTTCTACTAGTTAACTAGTAATCACTTATGCAACATAGATACACAGAACCACAAGAACACAAAGACGTGAGACGCTACAAGCCGAACGCTGAGCCTTCCTCCTACCTGCGGCGCAGAGAGAGAGACGAGTGCACACTTTCTTGGGCTCCATCTCCTGTAGCAGAACTTCGATGACGAAGGCCGAGTATTTGTCCACCCACGTCTTGCACTGTTGGGACAAAGTCCCCGGCAGACGAGCACACACCTGGTCCAGGGCTGACTTGATGGAGGCCTGGAGATTGAGAAAAACCAGAGTGATTAAGGGATGAAGTAAGTGAGTGAGTGGGTGAGTGGGTGAGTGAGTGAGTGAGTGGGTGAGTGAGTGGGCGGTGGGTGGGTGAGTGGGTGAGTGGGTGGGTGAGTGAGTAAGTTGATAAGTAAGTAAGTAAGTAAGTAAGTAAGTAAGTAAGTAAGTAAGTAAGGAAGGAAGTAAGGAAGTAAGGAAGTAAGTAAGTAAGGAAGTAAGGAAGTAAGGAAGTAAGTAAGGAAGTAAGGAAGTAAGGAAGTAAGTAAGGAAGTAAGGAAGGAAGTAAGTAAGTAAGTAAGTAAGTAAGTAAGTAAGTAAGTAAGTAAGTAAGTAAGGAAGGAAGGAAGGAAGGAAGGAAGGAAGGTAAGTAAGTAAGAACGTTTATTCAGTGTTTAAACATTGGCCCACATCTCATCATGTAAAACACTCATTTATTAAATAAGGCTAAAAAGATCTGCATTATAAAAAAACAAAAACTAACAGGACACCACGACAGTCCCAAAAAGAAGGAATATTTCACCATGAACGTATAAATAATATCACAAGAAATCTTTCACTGTAAGATAACTCTCCATTACGTCACCTGGGTGGCAGTCTTGCTGAGCATCTTGTCGAGCTCCGCCATGATGAACTCACACAGCACACACCCGCCAGCTGACGACTTCACAACTGTCGCGGAACAAAACAAGATGAGATAAGTTTTACGGATCCAACAATGAGAACGAAACTGACACTGTGGTCTCACCAGTAAAGTAAAGTTGTTCCCGTATCCAATCCGGACATTGGGTATGGCCTTGCTAGTGAGGCAACTTCCTGGGCCTTAGGCACTTTGTGGTAGTGTGGCCAGTTCCTTTCCACGCTGCCTTTACTTCCCCAACTCTAAGTCAGGTACCCATTACTGCTGGGTGGGTAGGAGGGGGTGAAAAAAAATGCATGTCCGAACCGAGGCTCGAACCCGGACTTTCCGCTATGGAGACGAGCGCACTAGCAGCTCCTCCACCGCACCCTCACCAGTACACCAGTAGCTACATAAAAAATCTAAATGTCTAACAATCAAACATAAAACTGACTATAGACTGCCCTACTCCCCCCCCCCCCCCCCCCACCATTCCTCTTTCTCACTATTTCTCTCTGTGC
>NW_004797574.1:374184-406005 GCF_000002075.1 Aplysia californica | reverse complement strand
CCCCCCCCACCATTCCTCTTTCTCACTATTTCTCTCTGTGCCTCCATCCCTCTCTCACTCCCTGTCTCCCCCAACCCTCATCTATATCTCACGCCCTCTCTCTCGCTTTACTTCCTCAGTCTTATTTTACACAGCCTGCATCTCTATTGTTATCTTTCTTGCTCTTAAAAATATTAAGCTCCCTCTCAAGAACAATGTCTTTCATATAAATCAAGGGCAAGAACACAAGATTAGAACCCATGATGGGACACCTAGAACAGACTTCACTGTCAATAGAAATCACTCATAGAACCAGTAAAAAGAAACATACACACTACCCATATCAGGGATGATAAATCTAAACTGGAGAATCCCTACACTCACAAAGCCATGTATCATTCAGATGTCACACATTTTAAATTGATTTGTCAATACAATACCTTCAATGTCTCCATTTGCTTTGTTTGTTTAAGTAAAGAGAAGTACATAGACACAATAATGGTCATTTAGTGTTGGGAAAAGGTAAGACAGACAGACAGAAACAACAGATGAGAAGTGAAGAAGTAGAACCTACCAGTGGCACCCTTCAACCACCCCCAATGTCTCCGTTCAAACCATAAAAATGTGACCACAAAATTTTTTTACCAACAGCACATCGATACTGAGAAAGTAGGCTTTCGAGGTTATGATAAATTGATGCTGCTTGGTCTTGAGATACCTTTGTTAGCAGAACAAAGTCCTAGGGCAGAGCAAATTTGGTCAGGCTTAAGTTCCTGCAGCAACAACTGGATGATGGTTGGGCCGTACTGCTTGACCAAGTCGTCACATTGCTGTTTCAGATCACCAGGGAGGATGGCACACACTCTGTCCAGCATCTGCTCAATCTCAGTCTGAAACAACATCACACATGTCTTCTGGAATACTTAACCCACAACATAAAACAACATCGCACATGTCCACTGACATGTAAAAACAAAGCAAAATTTCACATCACATTGCCAGAGTATCTTTGATTGTAAACTCACTAAACACTTTGCCCCCACAGGACGCGATCAGCGACGGTAAAAAGCCGCATCTTTTCCCCACGGGACGCTGATCAGCAACTGTGTGATATAGCGTGTACCGCATCTGTATGCTGATCCGTGGGGATAAGAGTTGCGCGGTCTGAGCGCTGTGCGGGTGGATAGTGTTAACATCCATTGCCATATTCACCTTTAATGTTTAGCGACTGTACACTTAAAATGTTCTCAACACTAACAAGCATGAAACAACACTGCAATTCTCAGATCAAGGTAACAAAACTATTTCTATTTGACCAGACTCTTTGATAAAGAACAATCTGGAGGCACAAGATATATCATTGACAAATCTAATACATTTTTTGTTGTTGTTTATACTCATATTTATGAATCGCTTTTCACATGCAGTTTAATCCTGTAGATTAGGACCTAATTCATGAATGCCTCATTAAAAACCAAAATCCACACAGAAAAGTAAAATAAACAGGAGCCCTCACCTCCGTGCTGTTTTTCTCTAGGAAAGTGTCCAGATACTGCACCACAAGCTTGCAAAGGTCACACAGTTCACTGTTTGGTTGAGCCAATTTCACTGTGGCAACAGAGAAAAAAAGAAAGGAGAAATAGCAATTAAATCTCATGGAGTGTATACATTACAGCAATACAAAAAATACGAAGAGCATTTGAGGATAAGATAGAAAAATATACAAAGTCATCTTCGAATATCATCAAACCACTCAGCCATTGTTACACATTCAAAATTGAACCAATTTAATGAATACCTATGAAAACAACTAAAAATCATTGTTTAAATTCAGTAATAGTTTATAGTATGATTAGAAGAAACAAAACTAAACAACATACATTCAACAACAAATACATGCAAGAGACTTTTGGACTAAAATAACAATCGACTTGAGAAATTGTTCAAACTGAGAAAATAAACGTTTATCCCATGAGATCAGAAACAAGATCATTAACAAGCCTGTCCTGAGATACCTTTGTTAGCCGAGCAAAGTCCTAGGGCAGAGCACACTTGGTCAGGCTTAAGTTCCTGCAGCAACAACTGGATGATGGTTGGGCCGTACTGCTTGACCAGGTCGTCACATTGCTGTTTCAGATCACCAGGGAGGATGGCACACACTCTGTCCAGCATCTGCTCAATCTCAGCCTGGAACAACATCACAAGCCCAGGACTTTTAGATGAAAATTAACAATCAGATTGAGAATAGGTTTAAACTATTTAAAAAATGATTATCCCATGAGAACAAAAACAAGATAATTTAAAAGCTATTTCTATCTAATTAAAAAAATGCCAAATCACTTTTCACTTTTGTACTTTTCTCTTAGACAAGACTTATTTCTCACTGCCCCTTTCAAAACCAAAATCCACACAGAAAAGCAAAACAAACAGGAGCCCTCACCTCCGTGCTGTTCTTCTCTAGGAAAGTGTCCAGATACTGCACCACAAGCTTGCAAAGGTCACACAGTTCACTGTTTGGTTGGGCCAGTTTCACTGTAGTTACAAATAAAAGAAGAAAAGAGATAGAATAATCAAATAAAATGGAGTGTATCTATTACAGCAATGCAAAAAAAAAAGAAGGGTATTTTAGGTTAAGGTAAGAAAACATTATACATAATCATCTACAAATATCATCAAACCACTTAGCCATTGTCATGTATTAAAACTTGAACACGTTTAATGAAAACAACATATTAAAACAGCTAAAATCATTTTAAAAACTCTGTAATGGTTTAATAAGATGAAACAAAACAAATCAAACTACATACAACAGCAAATCTCAGCTGAGGAATTTTTGACTAAAAATATTAATAAAGTTGAGACAAAGCTCAGGTTTAAAAAAAGACAATTATCCCATGAGAGCAGAAACAAGATCATTAACAAGCCTGTCGTGAGATACCTTTGTTAGCCGAGCAAAGTCCTAGGGCAGAGCACACTTGGTCAGGCTTAAGTTCCTGCAGCAACAACTGGATGATGGTTGGGCCGTACTGCTTGACCAGGTCGTCACATTGCTGTTTCAGATCACCAGGGAGGATGGCACACACTCTGTCCAGCATCTGCTCAATCTCAGCCTGAAACAACATCACAAGCCCAGGAATTTTAGATGAAAATTAACGAAAATTAATAATCAGATTGAGACATGGCTCATACTAGAAAAAAACAAAGCAATTATCCCATGAGAACAAAAACAAGATCATTTACAAGATTGTTTCACAAAATTATTCCTATCTAAAAAATGGCAAATCACTTTTCACTTTTGTACTTTTCTCTTAGACAAGATTAATTTCTCACTGCCGTTTTCAAAAACAAAATCCACACAGAAAAGTAAAATAAACAGGAGCCTTCACCTCCGTGCTGTTCTTCTCTAGGAAAGTGTCCAGATACTGCACCACAAGCTTGCAAAGGTCACACAGTTCACTGTTTGGTTGGGCCAGTTTCACTGTCACCATGGATAGAGAATGGAGATATTATATGTGTCCATCAATATTGTCAAAGAAATTTAAAAACTATTAAACAATTTCCCCATTATCATGAATTCCAAATTGAATACACTTTATGGAAACAACTAAAATCATTACAAAATTATGTAATGGTACAACATGATGAAGAACAACCAAAACAACCAAACACACATACAACTGCGAGTGTCATCAGAAGACTTGGATTAAAAAACCCCATCAAGTTGAGACAAGGCTCATGCTAAAAAAGACAAACAATTATCCCATAAGAACAGAAACAAGATCATTGACAAGCCTGTCCCAAGATACCTTTGTTAGCCGAGCAAAGTCCTAGGGCAGAGCACACTTGGTCAGGCTTAAGTTCCTGCAGCAACAACTGGATGATGGTTGGGCCGTACTGCTTGACCAGGTCGTCACATTGCTGTTTCAGATCACCAGGGAGGATGGCACACACTCTGTCCAGCATCTGCTCAATCTCAGCCTGAAACAACATCACAAGCCCAGGAATTTTAGACTAAGATTAACAATCAGATTGAGATATGGCTCAAACTAAGAAAACCCCAAAAACAATTATCACATGAGAACAAAAACAAGGTCATTTACAAGATTGTTTCACAAAATTATTTCTATCTAAAAAATGCCAAAGCACTTTTCACTTTCAGGCTGTTCTAATGGACAAGATTTCTTTCTTTCAAAAAACCAAAATCCACACAGAAAAGTAAAACAAACAGGAGCCCTCACCTCCGTGCTGTTCTTCTCTAGGAAAGTGTCCAGATACTGCACCACAAGCTTGCAAAGGTCACACAGTTCACTGTTTGGTTGGGCCAATTTCACTGTAATGAGGAATTAAGAAAAAGAATTAATTAAATATACTGAAGGGTGTGTATTACAGCAAAAACACAGCAAGTAAAA
The DNA here is from genome assembly GCF_000002075.1 of Aplysia californica. Lineage (NCBI taxonomy): Eukaryota > Metazoa > Mollusca > Gastropoda > Aplysiida > Aplysiidae > Aplysia > Aplysia californica. The sequence goes on along the minus strand of NW_004797574.1, from coordinate 401,617 downwards.
AAAAAAAAAATTAAGAGCATTTCATGTTCAGATATGAGGACATAATGTTCATGTGTGATTGTGAGTATCGCTAAAAGAATCTTATAAATATTTAAAAAATTAACCCATTGCCATGAATTCAAAACTGTATATACATAGACACACAACTGAAACCATTAACTCACTTGCGACTGGGCCCTTTCACCAGCCACAAGCGTTGAAGACTGGCGTTTTGGGGGGTATTTCAATAAATCACCACAACTCTCAGAATTACCCTATTGTAATCATTTTTTGACACAGTAAAGTAACATTCAAGCTTAATCTAATACAAAAAACTAAAGTTGTCTAAGTGTAATACTTTAATTTGTATGATTTTTAAAAAATTGGCATGAATTTGATTTTCGAAAAATTTCCAGAGACGTGACAAGTAGAATGAAATTCACTGCAACAACAAAAATAAAAGTTCAAAGTGTTCTGGTTTGATTTGTATACATGTGCAAGTGCTTAGTGAAAATATAAAAGCTGGTCTGTGCATTGATTCAGACCCATACACTGAATTACATGAGACAGATGTACGGCACGACGTTGTGATTTCGTTGCGCGAAAAACAACACCGGTACTAGTGCTAGATCTAGCCCTAGAACTACGACTCGGGCCGTGTTCGGGTACATATCCAGGATCCTAACTATTAGACACATCATATTCTGAGACACTAGAACTAGTAAAACGCACAGAAGTATAGAAAACGGCGAAATTATGTGATTCTTGTTCATGCGACTTCTTCGACCGTTACTACGACGCGACTGTCGGATTACTATGAGCTGTATAGAAAAAAACAAAGCGCGAGTTCCGGTCTGTTCAACCTCAGTTGGGGTCACTGTCCTTCACCTTCAATAATTTAAAAACTACCGGACCCAGAGATACGAAACGAAGTCTAAGTAGCTCAGGCTTGGCCAAACAAGGGTACGAGGCGGGTCTCGCGATCCGTGCGTGATTTGTAGAGCGAAAAAAAAATTCCAAAGTTGGTCACGCAGGGCTTGTGAGACCCGACGCGAGCGTCATGGCGGGGGTCACGCAACTGTTGTGTGACCCGTCTGAAGTGAGTTAAAAAAATTGTAATGGAATAATATCTTGAAAAATAAACCCCAACAAAATAACACAGAGACAACAGCAAATATCAGCTGAGGACTTGTGGACTAAAAATAGCAATCAAGTTGAGACAAGGCTCAGGCATAAAAAGACAATTATCACATGAGAGCAGAAACAAGATCATTGACAAGCCTGTCCTGAGATACCTTTGTTAGCCGAGCAAAGTCCTAGGGCAGAGCACACTTGGTCAGGCTTAAGTTCCTGCAGCAACAACTGGATGATGGTTGGGCCGTACTGCTTGACCAGGTCGTCACATTGCTGTTTCAGATCACCAGGGAGGATGGCACACACTCTGTCCAGCATCTGCTCAATCTCAGCCTGAAACAACATCACAAGCCCAGGACTTTTAGACTAAGATTAACAATCAGATTGAGACATGGCGTGAACTAAGAAAACCCCCAAAAAACAATTATCACATGAGAACAAAAACAAGGTCATTTACAAGATTGTTTCACAAAATTATTTCTATCTAAAAAATGCCAAAGCACTTTTCACTTTTGTACTTTTCAGTTGGACTGGACTTATTTCTCATTGCCCCTTTCAAAACCAAAATCCACACATACAAAAGTAAAACAAACAGGAGCCCTCACCTCCGTGCTGTTCTTCTCTAGGAAAGTGTCCAGATACTGCACCACAAGCTTGCAAAGGTCACACAGTTCACTGTTTGGTTGGGCCAGTTTCACTGTCACCAGGGATAGAGAATGGAGATATTATACGTGTCCATCAATATTGTCAAAGAATTTTTAAAAACTATTAAACAATTTCCCCATTATCATGAATTCCAAATTGAATACACTTTATGGAAACAACTAAAATCATTACAAAATTATGTAATGGTACAACACGATGAAGAACAACCAAAACAACCAAACACACATACAACTGCGAGAGTCATCAGAAGACTTGGATTAAAAAAACCCATCAAGTTGAGACAAGACTCATGCTAAAAAAGACAAACAATTATCCCATGAGAACAGAAACAAGATCATTGACAAGCCTGTCCTGAGATACCTTTGTTAGCCGAGCAAAGTCCTAGGGCAGAGCACACTTGGTCAGGCTTAAGTTCCTGCAGCAACAATTGGATGATGGTTGGGCCGTACTGCTTGACCAGGTCGTCACATTGCTGTTTCAGATCACCAGGGAGGATGGCACACACTCTGTCCAGCATCTGCTCAATCTCAGCCTGGAACAACATCACAAGCCCAGGACTTTTAGATGAAAATTAACAATCAGATTGAGATATGGCTCAAACTTTTAAAAAAAACAACCCAACAATTATCCTATGAGAACAAAAACAAGATAATTTACAAGCCTTTTTCACAAAATTATTTCTATCTAAAAAATGTTGAATCACTTTTCACTTTTGCACTTTTCTCTTGGACTAGATTCCAGATTTATTTCTCATTGACGCTTAAAAAACCCAAAATCCACACATACAAAAGTAAAACAAACAGGAGCCCTCACCTCCGTGCTGTTCTTCTCTAGGAAAGTGTCCAGATACTGCACCACAAGCTTGCAAAGGTCACACAGTTCACTGTTTGGTTGGGCCAATTTCACTGTAAGGATGAATTAAGAAAAAGAATTAATTAAATATACCAGAGCGTGTGTATTACAGCAAAAACACAGCAATGAAAAAAAAAAATTAAGAGCATTTCATGTTCAGATATGAGGATAAAATATTCATGTGTGTCTGTGATTATCGCAAAAGAATCTTATAAATATAAAACCATGAACCCATTGCCTTGAATTCAAAACTGTACATACATAGACACACAACAAAAACCATAACAACTTTTGTAATGGAACAATATCTTGAACAAAAAACCCCGAACAAAACAACAAACATACAATAGCAAATATCAGCTGAGGACCTTTTTTTTTTCTTTCTTTTTTTTAAAAAGTAGAGGTTTTACGGCGCTCGCAACTGCATAAGGTCATATGAGCACCAAGGGGTGGGTGTCAACAGAGAAGTCTTTACAGGGAATCAGACCTGCTCATCTCTCTAGCTTCAACAGCACAAGGTCTGCTTCGACTATCAAGGCACCCCAAAATAGCAGGTCACAAGAGATTGACAAACATACAAAAAAGTAGAGGAAAATGACAATAGTAAGGATCAGGAAAGAAAAAGCAGCAGTTCCCTGTTGTAGATCAGGCACAGTTATGAGCATGACATGAGTCAGCCCATTTACAATTCTACTATGCTTGAACGATAAATGTCCCCCCTTTGGGAATGAGGACTTCTGGATTAAAAATAACCATCAAGTTGAGACAAGGCTCAGGCGAAAAAAGACAATTATCCCATGAGAACAGAAACAAGATCATTAACAAGCCTGTCCCAAGATACCTTTGTTAGCCGAGCAAAGTCCTAGGGCAGAGCACACTTGGTCAGGCTTAAGTTCCTGCAGCAACAACTGGATGATGGTTGGGCCGTACTGCTTGACCAGGTCGTCACATTGCTGTTTCAGATCACCAGGGAGGATGGCACACACTCTGTCCAGCATCTGCTCAATCTCAGCCTGGAACAACATCGCACATGTCAGTGACAAACTCCACAACATAAAACAATATTACATTGCCAGAAGATATTTGATACAAGACTTACTAAACAATCATTACCATATTCTCCCTTAAATGTTCACTGATTCTACACTTCAAATGTTCTCAATATTAACAAGCATGGAACAACCCTGCAATTCTTAGAACAAGAAAATTATTTCTATTACACCAGTCTCTTTGGTGAAGAACAAAAAGGAGGCAAAAGATGCATCTATGACATATTTGATACATTCTTTTTTTTTTGCTTATACTCGTATTTAAGAATCAATTTTCACATAAAAACTATTCCTCTAGGGCAAGACCTTACTCCTGAATGCCTCTGTCAAAAAACCAAAACCTAAAACCAAAAGTAAAACAAACAGGAGCCCTCACCTCCGTGCTGTTCTTCTCTAGGAAAGTGTCCAGATACTGCACCACAAGCTTGCAAAGGTCACACAGTTCACTGTTTGGTTGGGCCAGTTTCACTGTGGCCATAGAGAAAAAAAAGAAAGGAGAAATAACAATTAAATCTCATGGAGTGTATACATTACAGCAATGCAAAAATACCAAGGGCATTTGAAGTCAAGATAGGAAAATATTATACATGGTCATCTATGAATATCATCAAACCACTCAGCCATTGTTACACATTCAAAATTGAACCAATTTAATGAATACCTATGAAAACAACTAAAAATCATTGTTTAAATTCAGTAATAGTTTATAGTATGATTAGAAGAAACAAAACTAAACAACATACATTCAACAACAAATACATGCGAGAGACTTTTGGACTAAAATAACAATCGACTTGAGAAATTGTTCAAACTGAGAAAATAAACGATTATAATAATAATAATAATTGCATTTATATAGCGCATATCCATGCTCAAGAGAATGCTCTATGCGCTTTACAACTATTATTACCCCAGCAGACCCTCTGAGAACACTCAGAAACATTCTCAGCTTCCGCGGAAGCATACAGTGCAAGCTGCGGATTTCACGCGCTCAAACACTATCAAACTGACAAGATCTTTCACTGTCTATAGTCGGGTACCCATTTCCACCTGGGTGAAGTAAGGAAAATTTGTGCAAAGTGCCTTTCCCAAGGACACAACGTCAGGCCCCTGACGGGATTCGAACCCACGACCTTATGGTTGCGAGTCCGAGAGCCTAACCACTAGGCCACGATTATCCCATGAGAGCAGAAACAAGATAATTAACAAGCCTGTCCCAAGATACCTTTGTTAGCCGAGCAAAGTCCTAGGGCAGAGCACACTTGGTCAGGCTTAAGTTCCTGCACCAACAACTGGATGATGGTTGGGCCGAACAGCTTGACCAGGTTGTCACATTGCTGTTTCAGATCACCAGGGAGGATGGCACACACTCTGTCCAGCAGCTGCTCAATCTCAGCCTGAAACAACATCACACAAGTCTACTGAAAAACTCCACAACATAAAACAACATCACACATGTCACTGACAAACTTACTCCACAACATAAATGAACTTCACATTACATTACCAGGTTATTTTTTATTTATTGCTTATTGTTTCAGGAAGCAACATCTCTGCACTCCGGACATGTCCATTGATGCTCCGTTGCTCTCTCCAAAATGTCGCCGAGGGTCCTTCTACTGATTGTGCCAGTGCACATCTGGTTGAACATTCTTCTGTTCTTTCCTGCAAGGATGCCAGATTTTCCGCTTCCCTTTTTTTATTCCCAGAAGTATCATCCTCTCCAAGGCAGTACTATTTAAAAGTCACTTAATAAACCACTGCCCAATTTTTCCCCTTCGCAAGACGAAAACGAGATGCACATTGCCTCTGACATCATGTATTCCCCGAACCTTTACCACCAATACTATGTTTATGCGTACAACACTTTCAGAGTGTACGAGCAGGGACAAGAGCAACACAATTGCAGTCTATCAGCACAGTATTTTTAAAATTAATAATACAAATACACCTCTTATAAAAACAAGTAACAAAAAGAATTCTGATGATAACCAGAACAGAATCTCACCTCTGTGCTGTTCTTCACCAGGAAACTATCCAGATACTGCACCACATACATGCACACGTTGCACAGTTCAGGAGTTGCTTTCTTGGGAGCTACCTCCACCACTTTTCTTGCAGCTGCACAAACGTTATCGAAAAACAAAATCTTTCAAAATGTAAAAACTTTTGTTTCATTCAATGCCAGATGTAGAATATACTTATAGGGGATAGAGCGATATATATATAAATACTATCTATTATTATTGTTATCATTACTTATTATTACTACTACTACCAAAGCAGACCTGATTGCACTCTGAAACAATCTCAACTTCTGCGGAAGCATACAGTGCAAATCTACCAACAGTCCAACACGTATCGTGAAAATTTACAAGTAAAAATTTTTGTGCAGCATCTCTATCTTTTCACCATATTCTTTTGTTAATTCCCCCCCCCCCCTCAATGTTAAACAGTTGTGTTGCAGCATACAAACAAAAAGTTTCCGATTGTCAGTTTTTCTGTGAGAGAGTGAAGAAACAAAGGCAGCTAGTCACAAATAACCAGTGACAAAAGATAACACAAAAGATGGCATATAAACCAACCTATCACCAATGGTGTAACATTAGTTACTATCATCCTTACACAAATTTTCCTCACCAACCTATCACCAATGATATAACAGTAGTTACTATCATCCTTACACAAATTTTCCTCACTTCACCCAGGCGGTGTTATTGGAGTAATGAAATATTGAGAGTTACGGGCCCATGGGACTAGGGGGCGCTGAGCGAGCGGAACAGAGTTGCCGCCCCATGACACTTGGGGCGCTAAAACATGGTTATAAAGGTGAGGGGGGAATTCTGTGCGGGTCCCTTCTTTTCCGTCTCAGTACTAGAGACTAAGAGTGGCTGACGGTTTCATAGCTGCCGGCAAAGTGACCTCCGAGGGCCCGACGACGTGATCTGAACCGGCCAGCGCAGGCGAGTCGCCACCATACTGAACCTCACATGTTCTCCTGCTCGTGAGTTGCCGCCAGAGGGTAAGTACAGTGTTTCTACCTCGCAATCACAGGTGGGAATGGGAACCAGGTTATTGATCTTGTAAGTTTGTGATAGTGTCTAATCGCTTAATCTCCTGATGCACTGTATGCTTCCCGGGAAGCCAAGAATGTTTCTGAGTGTCCTGAGATCTATCTGCTGGGGTAATAGCATAGATTGTAAAGCGAAGAGAGTTTGCTGTTGAGTAGGGATATACGCTATACAAATTTTATTTATTATTACGCTACAAATACATCTTCTAGAGCTTTCTGTTGAGCGGGGATGTGCATTATACCAATGCTATTTATTACATGTATTACATCACAAACACATCTCCTAATGCCAGTTCCAGACCTACTATCTAAGCCCTTTTTGCGAGTTAAAATCCCTTTCCACCTTTGTTGAGTATCTCAGTCTTTCTAACGGGATACTGTATCCCTCTCAGCCCTGGCCTGACAAGGTCAGAAGTTCGCCTCCTACAAGAATCGTGCCGATGGGGGCATAAAAAACCCCCAAACCAATTACATTTTAAAAAGAATAACATTTTTAAAAATCAAATTAAAAAAATTTTTCTCCAAAGATGACAAAACATGTCCACCTCACTCACCTGAGCACAGTTTCAGGTCTTGACAAATCTGGTCTGGTTTGAGCAAGTCGATCAGTTTGTGAAGGGCAATGGAGGTATACTGCAGCACGATGGAGTTACACTCTTCCTTCAGAGTCCCGGGGAGGGATGCGCAAATTTTCAAAAGACCGGCTTCAATCTCCGCCTGAAAAGGTATGATGCATACAAGTTTTTAAAAAACAACAAACAAAAAATCAAGAAAGAGTGGTCTCAGACAATCATTTGACAATGTGTACTGTTTTAAATCTATCACCTTGAAAACAAAAGACACAGAGTTTGATTCTCAAGAAGGAGGACACAATTTATTGAGCACCTTCATCTTCCTGCAGAGATGTAGTTTCTCATTTAGCCAAGATTGGCCCCGATATGCAGGGTAGGAGTAGCTGCCTCAAAGATTATCTTAACTGCGTCAAAGACAATATAAAAATTCCCAATCAAAGAATATAAAGGTCAGCGTTTGTTAACCCTATCTGTACGCCCTGGGTAATTTTGTAACCCCGATGTTGTATTTTTCACATTCTAAAATACTTCTAGTGCAAAAATCTCAGAAACTTTCAGTATTTCTCAAAAAATCATTTTGACAAACTGCTATGCAAAGCGTACGGATCGGATTAATGAGTAAATTTCCTCTTTGGAAAGTGGTGACACAGAGTTCCTCACGTTGTATGGATATGATAGTAAAATACGACGTACGGATTGGGTTAACCAATAGCCACAAGTCAACATTCGCATTGTGTCAACATCAATATTTAGTTTAGTTTTAGTAGGAGATCTCTGGTACACACAACACATCAAACTCTGTGTCTTTTGTTTTCAACCCAATAGGTTTAAAACAGCACACATTGTCTGAGACCACTCAACATCCGCAGTCAGCCAACATTCTCAAAAGAAAGGCGGATTTATTTCATTCCATCATATTGTTTATAAAAACAACAAACAGTGTTTGTAGGGGGGGGGGGGGGGGGTGGGGGGGTTCCCATTTCCCATTAGGTTTTTAGTACATTGTCATGAAGTATCAGTACAGTGATCTGTCTGCCTTATTTGTTTTGTTTTAGTAGAGGTTTTACGGTGCTTGCAACTGTGTAAGGTCATATGAGCGCCAGATGATTAGAGGATTACAAGAGAGTAACAAACATAAAAAAGAAGGAGGGGAGATAAGGACGATAAATGTTTGATAGGAAAGAAGAAGCAAACCACACCAGAGCACCTGCCAACCACCCACTGTCAGTCTACAAGGTATGTAAAATACTGTGGAGATAGAAAAAAAAGCTCCCCCCAAAAAGACGAGTACCACAGAAAAACCACAAAATAATAGTAACAATAGTTTTTCAATGTCTGACGACGACCAATACATCTGCAAAGAAAAATATTTTCTTAACGAGAAATAGAAGAAACTAGCTGGGCCCCCTTTCGATGAAAGGAATGATCGGCGCCTTAATATCAGCTAAAAGTCATTGGCCTACTTTATTTACACTCTACTGGAATGGGGAAATAAATCTTGAGAGATGCAAAAATTAGAAGGTCTTGTTCTATACTCTCAAAATGATATGCCCCTCGTGAAATATCACTTCCAGATTTTATAAAATTACAGAGACAGAAGCGTCGGCCTACAAAAGCGATCGGCGAAATAAAGGAATTTAGCTTTTTGCAGCAAAACTGTCTCAAAACTGAAAAAACCAAGGGCGTCATGATCTGGTGAATATTTTAAAGAACTTTTTGGCGAAAACCGCATTTCGATCGATGCAGCCATTAAAAAGCCACATTCGGCCACCACAAATAGATAATAGATAAGAATTATGATGAGACTTGCCACACAGAAAACCACAAAATACAAAAAATGGACATTTCACATAGAATTCCGCATTTAAAATAATATTGTCAGGAGTTACAGTGTAATAAACAGAAGTTGCGCAATGTTAGTCACCTTACCCAACCAACAATCTTTCAGATTTATAGAAAGGGAAATACTCAATACTCACATCCGTTTTATTCTCAGCAAGGAAATTGTCTATACTGTTCACAACAAGCTTGCACACATCACACGCTTCAGTCTTGACAGCAAATTGGGAAATGTCCACTTTCACTGCAAATAAAGGATTCAACACAAAGTAAGAATCAGTAAATTAGGAATCTTTCAAATTATGTGAATTATATTATTTACCATCTATGAAACTTAAAACAATGGGTGAAAGGGCATTTGAATATCAAGGCCCCAAGATCTGGAATGCTTTTCCAAGTACTTTAAGGGAGATCAAATCTCTTGATTCATTCAAATGTCAGCTGAAGTCATTTCGGTTTTTTAATTAATAAAATGAATATTTGGAGTGATTTTCTTTTAGTCAGCGCACAACGTTTTATGTCACTGTGGTACATTGTATTATACAGTGTACTGTATTGCAAAGGGCTCAGAACCTGTGTACTTTAATTAGATTGAGCGCTATATAAATGTCATTAATTATTATTGTTATTAAGTGAAGACAAAATGTTTGTCTGAATGGGAAACAGAAGGAAGCAAACAACTACAGCCGAGCCCGCTCTAATGGCCACCTGTATAAGACAGCCACCTGTATAACACAGCCACCTGTATAACACAGCCACCTGTATAAGACAGCCACCTGTATGAAACAGTCACCTGTATAAGACAATCACCTGTATAAGACAGCCACCCGTATAAGACAGTCACCTGTATAAGACAGCCACCTGTATAAGACAGCCACCCGTATAAGACAGTTACCTGTATAACACAGCTTTTAGTCAGTGCACAACGTTTTATGTCACTGTGGTACATTGTATTATACAGTGTACTGTATTGCAAAGCGCTCAGAACCTGTGTACTTTAATTAGATTGAGCGCTATATAAATGTCATTAATTATTATTGTTATTAAGTGAAGACAAAATGTTTGTCTGAATGTGAAACAGAAGGAAGCAAACAACTACAGCCGAGCCCGCTCTAATGGCCACCTGTATAAGACAGCCACCTGTATAAGACAGTCACCTGTATAACACAGCCACCTGTATAAGACAGCCACCTGTATAAGACAGTCACCTGTATAAGACAATCACCCGTATAAGACAGTCACCTGTATAAGACAGCCACCTGTATAAGACAGCCACCCGTATAAGACAGCTACCTGTATAACACAGCCACCTGTATAAGACAGTTACCTGTATAAGACAGCCACATGTATAAGACAGCCACCCGTATAAGACAATCACCTGTATAAGACAGCCACCTGTATAAGACAGCCACCTGTATAAGACAGTCACCTGTATAAGACAGCCACCCGTATAAGACAGCCACCCATATAAGACAGCTACCCGTATAAGACAGCCACCTGTATAAGACAGTTACCTGTATAAGACAGCCACATGTATAAGACAGCCACCTGTATAAGACAGTTACCTGTATAAGACAGTAACCTATATAAGACAGCCACATGTGTAAGACAATCACCTGTATAAGACAGCCACCTGTATAAGACAGTCACCGGTACAAATGGCCACTTCCCATTTCCCCCTTGCATTTTCTTCCCATTATAATACCACTGTGTAAGCCGGCCACCTGAGTAAGACAACCACATTTCTCTTGACAGTTGATTGCCATCATAGACAATATCTGCAGTAATCGGTGATATTTTCCCCAATTTACAGATGAGCATTTACCATTTTTTGCAAAAAAGATTTTTAAAAACCTCACCTTGGTTGGTCAAGCAAAGTCTAAGGGCAGAGCACACTTCGTCGGGCTCGAGCTCTCGCACCAACAACTGGACGATGATTGGGCCGTACTGCTTGACCAGGTCGTCACATTGCTGTTTCAGAAAACCGGGAAGGACGGCACACACTCTGTCCAGCAGCTGCTCAACCTGAGCCTGATTTTTAAAAAATATTAAAGACATCCATTGACAAACTAATCCACAGCACGGATCGATATCACATTACCAGATTATATTTCATAGAAAGTCACTTGGGAAAAAACATAAAAAACACCCCTGATTTTTCTAGTTTGTGTTCCGGACTCTAGGTTTCAATTGTTCTTAATACACCAAGAATGAAACAAAGCTGCAATTTTCAGAACTCATTCACCAAATTATTCCTAACTTTGATAAAGTACAACTCAGAGGGAAAAATAATGTCTTTTACCAATTTGTTACATTTTTAAAAAATTTATGCATTGATAAATCACTTTCCACATTAGGACTTTTTTGTCAGTGTTATACTACGCTTCCAACTGCATATGCTCATATGAACTTGGAGGACACATTAAAAATTATCAGCTGGGAAGATATTTTGAATTTTGACTGTGTGGCAGTTGAAGCCTACTCATCAATTTTAAGACCACCAAGGAATCTTTAACGTGCACAACTTGCACTCAGGACCTCTGAGATTTTTCGCCCTTATCCATTAGGACTATTTCTCTTAAACAAGACTTATTTTGTTGATGCCTCTACCAAAAAAAAAAAAACAACAAAAGTGTAAAGATCAAGTCCTCACCTCAGTGGAGTTCTTCTCCAGGAAACTGTCCAGATACCCCACCACAAAGTTGCACAGGTCACACGCTTCACTGTTTGGTTGGGCCAGCTTCACTGTTGTTACAAATGTTTGTAAAAGTAAGAAATCAATGAAACATAATGGTATGCATGGGTTAACAGTAAGGCTCACATATAAAGTACTTATAATAATAATGATGTAGATAATTTCTGTATGGCCCTCTCCTGTACAATATAGCACTTGGAGCTTTACAATTCCTTCATCTTAACCCTATCAGTACGCCCTGGGGTCATTTTCTACCCCACGGGGTTGTATTCTTCACATTTTAGAATACTTCTAGGACGCAGATCTCTTTGAAACTTTCAGATTTACTCTAAAACTCATTTTGACAGACTGCTATGCAAAGCGTACATATCGGATTCACGAGTAAATTTCCTCTTTGGAAAGTGGTGGCACAGAGTACCCCACGTCGTATGGATACAATAGTAAAACGCGATGTACGGATAGGGTTAATAAATTGATTCGTACCATCACAGCCCAATTTGCCAACCCTCTTAGCACCATAAATCGGTCCGAGGGTCAGCACAGCAGAACCAAAATGGCGACCAGCTGATGGCTTCCCAGAACCAAATTATTTCAGCACTTTTCAGAGGTTTAGGAGGTGTGGCAAAGAAATTGCTTTTGATCTAAGAAGTGTATTTCAAAGAAATTTCACATACAAAGACCTACGACGTCAGCATCAAAATTAAGAAAGGAATTTTCTTATTTTTAGCCGGCACTAAAGGTGTGTGTGTGTGTAGGGCCAGAAAAGAGCTGGTATTGTTCTACAGCGGGAAAGCCAGTAAAAGCTTGTACGGCAACAGGGCAGGAAGGCCAGGTTAGGCCAGCATGGCACAAAAAGGGTTGTTTTTGTTTGCTTTAGTAGAGGTTTTACGGCCATCGCAACTGCATAAGATCATATGAGCGCCAAGGGGTGGATGTCAACAGAAAAGTACTTATAGGGAATCAGGCTTACTCTGCGCACCTCTATAGCTTCAACAGCACAAAGTCTGCTTCGACTGTCAAGGCGCCCCGGAAATAGGGGGTCACAAGTGTGACAAACGTACAAAAGTAGAGGGAAAATGACAATAGCAAGGAGTAGGTAAGAAAAAGCAGCGGTTCCCTGTTGCAGTTCAGGCACAGTTATGAGCATGACATTGATGAATCAGCCCATTTACAATTCTACTGTGTATAAGCGTATAAGAACATGTTAATGCTGTGTCTCTCCCCCCCCCCTCTGGAATGGCTTAACCCTTCCAGCCCCAAGCGCTTATATTTTCAGCAGCGCTTGTACCTCCCTCCATCCCAAGAGCGTATATTCTCAGTTTCGGGGGGTGCCGAATTCGCGCATTTTTCGAAATTAGCGAACTTCATTAAATTTTAATTTCCTTATTACCTGTTCATTTATCTTCAAAAATTGGTATATGTTATTATCAAAGCTACATAACAAAGATACTACATCACTTTTTAGAAATAATGCCTTTTTCTGAAATACTACTGTATTGGCTGGGCCTGGTGTTAGGGAGTGCACAAAAATGGCTGGGGCTGGAAGGGTTAACACACTTCAGTCAGTAGAAGAGTGGAATAGTCAAATCTATTCCATAAGAATGCAAACAAAGTCATCAAAATTCATCGTCCCAAGATACCTTTGTTAGCCGAGCAAAGTCCTAGGGCAGAGCACACTTGGTCAGGCTTAAGTTCCTGCAGCAACAACTGGATGATGGTTGGGCCGTACTGCTTGACCAGGTCGTCACATTGCTGTTTCAGATCACCAGGGAGGATGGCACACACTCTGTCCAGCATCTGCTCAATCTCAGCCTGAGCAATAAAGTAGTAGATGCTTTGACCATACCATATAAACAGTAAAAACTTAAATTACAAGAACAACAATAATTGGTCGCTTTTACGGACAAGCAGGTAACCCAGATTTCAGGGGTTTCCAGAAATCTTGACCTACACCAAAAGTGGGCATTGCCCTACCTATAGGGGAAGTTTGGTTTCATTGGTGCGTATATTTGTTTGGTTATAGAGAAAACTTTCCTCGTCTTTTCAAGAAACTGAACAAGGGGCAAAATCTTTACCTTCGATTTTCTCTAAGCAGAATTTTTTTAGATAGCCCCCTTGTGCTTAAAAGCGACCAATTAATCATTTGAAGTCAAAACTACTCGACTCAAACAACCACCTGTCCACAGTTCACATGTACAAATAACCCCCCCCCCCCCCCCCAACTGTATATTTTCTATATTATTGCCCTGTCTGAGATGACCACTTTTCTCCCTGACAATGGGTTCTTTTTTTAAAGTCTAGTAAGAGACGAAAATTAAAATGGTATGGGCATGTCACAAGATCCACAGGACTCACCAAAACAAAACTACAAGGAACCGTACAAGGAAAGAGAAAGAGAGGAAGGCAGAAAAGGAGACGGGAGGACAACATCACAGAGTGAACAGGGAAAACGACGGGTGACAATCTGAGGAAAGCAGAGGACAAAGAGAGTTTTCAGATGCAGTGGGGCCCCCACGGTTGCCCCAACCACGGGATAGAAGAAGAAGAAGAAGAAGGTTCCACAGCGCTCGCAACTGCATTAGTTCATATGAGCGCCAAGGGGTGGATATCAACAGAAAAAGTCAAAATGGGGAATCAGGCTTACTCTGCTCACCTCTCTAGCCTCAACAGCACAAAGTCTGCTTCGACTACCAAGGCACCCCGGAAACAGCAGTTCACAAGAGAGTGACAAACATACAAAAGAAGAAGAGGAAACATGAGGATAGTAAGGATGAGGAAAGAAAAAGCAGCAGTTCCCCCCATGTTGTTCCGGCACAGTAAGAGCATACATTGATAAATCAGCCCATTTACAATTTTACTGATCATAAGGACATGTTAATATCTCCCCTTTGGGAATGACCTAAAGACAACTTCAGTCAGTAGCACTGCCCTGGTGGGGGACAATGGGTTCTGTATTTATAATAGTTATCAAAAAGATAAAAGACAAGTGCTGAAGTCACTCTTGTGATGAACAGAACAAAGTAAAGGCAACAAAACTTTGTCATAGAACAATTGACTTCCACCTCAGGTTTAACTTCCACCTCAGGTTTAACTTCCACCTCAGGTTTAACTTCCACCTCAGGTTTAACTTCCACCTCAGGTTTAAGGCTTTCACTTGCTTGGTTTGCCTGTCCACAAATACTTCCCAAACATGCTGTGATGAAAACGTACTTCTTTCCTCAGACACCACAAGCTATTTCTTAGCGACACTTAGAGGGTTAATCTAAAGCCACAAATGACACGAGCAGACTTTTCAATGAATTAGAAGATTTGATCTCTCTTAAATCACTAGGTAGTGCATTCCAGATTTTGGGGCTCTGAAATGTAAATACCCTTTCACCTACTGTTTTCAATTTCATTCACAGTCAAAATAATTTCTTTTGGTCAGCTGACGACCTGAAAATATAAACTGAGAGCTGGAATGTACAGTTTGAACATATTTGATAGATGAATACGACGACACATCAATTATCAGTCAAGCATTTGTGACACAGAGTGGCCACTTTGTAAATCTTGCCATCAATAAACAGCCACACTTCTTTTAGTTTTAGTAAGTGTTTTACGGCACTTGCAACACAATAAGGTCATATACGTGCCGAAGATTAGAGGTGTTACAAGAGAGTAACAAACATAAAAAAGAAGGAGGGGAGAAAAGGATGATAGTTGTTTGATAGGAAAGAAGAAGCAAACCACACCAGAGCACCCGCCAACCACCCACAGCCCACCTCTCTCACCTCCGTGCTGTTTTTCTCCAGATAATTGTCCAGGTACTGGACCACGTACTTGCACAGGTCGCATAGCTCACTGTTGGCCTTCACGGGAACACGCAACATTTCCTGCTCACCTACAATGGGAGCAAACCTTAGGTTTTAGTAAGCGTTTTACGGCACTTTCGACACAATTAGGTCAATTGTTTTAGTAGGCGTTTTATAGCACTTGCGACACAATTAGGTCATTTAAGTGCTGAAGATTAGAGGAGTTACAAGAGAGAAACAAACATAAAAAAGACCGAGGAGAGATAAGGATGATCACTGCAAACCTTAGGGTAATTCACAAGAGTAACTTTTTTTAAAAACAACTTCATTAATTCAATAATTCTATCAGCAATTACAGCTGATTACAAGAAAAGGTTATATTCCTTTTAAATATACAGAAACACACAACACAATAACAAAAGTAAGAGATATCTTAAATCAATTAGGACTGAAAATTATGTTATGCAGTCAAATGTCAATATTGCACACTTAAAGAAGTCAGTACTTTTCAACAACTTGAGTAAAAATCTAAAGAAATCTGGGGCTAAAATGGAATCACTATTTTCTTTTTTGTCTGCAAAGGTCTTCTAAACTTATAACTATAGCCAGAATACAAGTGACCTAACTTTGACAAACTGTGTTCTGTTTCTACTTAAACCAAATCAAATTTTAAAAAAAACTTAATCAACATTACGAGGCTTTATATTTCATTCTTCTTCGTTCTCAACGACAGAGAGTCAATCCGGTGGTGCGCATAAATTGTGCAGTTCTCTTTAGATCCGCAAAGCAGCCACACATTTTGTTCTTCGGTGATGTAGCATATACAGTATCAAACTATGAAACATAAAAATAGCATTGACAGGACTCACCTGTTGTGTTAGGACAGAGTCCTAAAGCTTTGCAGACTGCGTCTGGTTTCAGCTTCTGCAGCAGAAGTTTGATGATGAGAGGCTCGTACTTATCGACATATTCCCTACACTCCGCGGGAAGTTTGCCAGGCAGGCCGGCACATATAAGATCCAGTTCCTTTTTAATCTCCTCCTGTCGCAAAAAGAAAGTATAACGCAGTTGAGGGGACTAAAAATGATAGGAATAAAAATGATAAGTCGATGATTTTTCTAAACAAGTAAAACGCCTGCTGTACAAAAGCAGATAAACAAAAGCAAAGCCTAAAAAATGAGCAATGTAGTAGTATAAAGTATAAAGAAACAAAATCTCACAATAATGCTCATTTCATTTCTAAAAACTAACATCCCCCCCCCCCCCTTTAAAAAAATCCAGGAAAATAAAAACAAAACAATCTGAAAACTCTTGTGTCTTAAATCATGTGATATTCTTTATCAAAAGACTAGAAGGAGAAACAAAATACTTACATAAAGAAAACAAAGACAAAAATTGTAATTTTTCCAAATAACGGTAGTGTTAAAAAAAAGAAAATGTAAATTACCGCTGTGGAATTTTCAGCAATAACGTGATCGAGCTCCTTCATCACGAACTCACACAATGAACAGCTCACACCGGAGACTTCGCGCTGGGCATCTGAGCAGGAGTAGACAGCTTAGTTTTAGTAAGTGTTTTACGGCACTTGCAACAAAAATAAGGTCATAGAAGTGCCGAAGATTAATGATGTTACAAGTGAGTAACAAACACAAAAAAGAAGGGCGGGAGATAAAGCCGACAGACGTCTGAGAGGAAAGAAGGAGCAACCCAAACCAGAGCACCCGCCTACTCTGGAGATGAACCTGTGCATGCCTGTGTGTGTGTGTGTGTGTGTGTGTGTGTGTGTGTGTGTGTGTGTGTGTGTGTGTGTGTGTTTGTGTGCATGAGTGCGTGTGCGTTGTATAAACTTACACTGACAATCATTTATGAATTAAAAAAACCATGCCATATTAAGTAGAAGGTGCCCATCCTTTTAAAGTCTTAACGAGAATAGGAAGTCGACTTTTAAAGAATTTGTCTTCATATGAGCCCTAACCATGAATTAATGCACACGCGTTCCAGAGAAAATGACTTCAGGCCACAGCTGAAAAAGTCAGTATATACTGGGAACCAATCCAAAAATGAAAAATGTGAGGCAGCATGGTGGAATCAGGCTCTCGTCAAAATAATCAAAGTGAAGAAACTTGCATTTTTCTGCAGGTTTGTGAATTTTTATCAAATTTTTGTTTTTTGGCTCAAGGCCTTTCATGCCCATTTAAGAACTCATTTCTGTGTGGATTTTTCTGAAAAGCGTTGAGTTAAGGCACAATAATATAAATTTTCAGTTACCATATACTCTTAAACTAAGGAAATAATTATCTCTGGCAGCCATTTTCTCACTAATTTTACCTCTGAAAGCATGTGACCCCCACCTCCTTCTTTCTCAAATATCTCGACTTGTACTCAAGATAAATGGATTTTTTTTCATTCAAATAAAGACAAGTGAACAAGCTTTAAGATGATACCAATAACTCTACACGCCCAAAAATTGGCGAGAGCCTGATTCCACCATGCTGCCTCACATATAGACAAAATTCCTTGTTAATATAAAAATTTCCACTAAAATGACGGGGAAAAAATATTCGACTAACAACATATGGAATTTGTAACTGTGAAGTGTTGACAGACACTCAGATACATAAAACAAAAAAATTGTGTAGTTACGCAACAAGACCATACTTCACTTTTTCTAGTTTCAGTAGAGGTTTTACGGCACTCGCAACTGCATAAGGTCATAAGAGCGCCAGAAGATTAGAGGTGTTACAAGAGAGTAACAAACATAAAAAAGAAGAAGGTGAAATAAGGACGATAGATGTTTGATAGGAAAGAAGGAGCAAACCACACCAGAGCACCCGCCAACCACCCACACCATTCTTCAAATGCTGCAGTGACATCACTCAATTCTGCACTTACTTCCTTGTTTCTATTTTTCAGTACAGTCTATTTGTATTTTGAGTAGGGGTAAAATGAATACGTATTACCTGTAGAAGTGCAGAGATGCAGCAACTTGCATATGTGCTGGGGACTGAGCTGTGCCTCTACAAAGGAAATGATCATTTTCTCATACTGTTGAACAAAAGCCTTGCATTCTGCCTGCACAGGTGATGGCAAGTCGTCGCAGAATATTTCCAGAAGTTTTTCAACTTCAGCCTGTAAAAACAAACAGAAAAAGAGCCAGAAGAATCAGAACTGCTGTGAACAGTGACTAATTCTTACAGAAGAAATGTTTTGCAATGCACGTGTATCTTTTTAAAAACACCCAGACAAAAGCAATTAAATTGTGGGCAGTATTGCACATAGACGTATCTCAAAGGCTGCCAAAAATGACTTACGTCTGTATGCAATAAAGGCCGCACAATGATTTCTTGCTCTTGGAAGTCCCCAGTGGGCGATTGACAGGTGCTGTGATGTGGTAGGCTCTTTCTTACTTATCTCTGCAGAAAGAGTCAGGAGCCCAGAGGAGGGGGCATAGGAGGTGAGTGGGTGGGGGCAGAAAGAGGAGACGAAAGCAGACGACAGAATATTGCTAGAGAGCAGGAAAGGAGAAGAAAGGAGACAATTTTAGAGAATAAAATTTTTCGGTCGCTACCCGGATTCAAACCCGGGACCTTTGAATGAGAGGCCAACACCTTAACCTCTAGGCCACGAGAGCCCCCCCCCCCCCCCTAAATCTTTAAAAAATCATTTCCTGAATTATCTCCATTTGATTACACAAAAGAGTGCCCACAAAAATACAAGCCCAGAACTGTTGCGAGCCCATGGCAGTTGAGTATAGCGACAGTAGGCAGCTTGGCAGTTCACTCGTGTACTTCCCGGGGCTCTGTCCAAAATAATAAATAATAAATAGCATTTGTATAGCGCATATCCCCGCTCAACAGCAGGCTCTATGCGCTTTACACTATATTATTACCCCAGCAGACCATAGAACACTCCGAAACATTCTCAGCTTCCTAGGAAGCATACAGTGCAAGCAGCTGATTAAGCGCTCAAACATAAACAAACTGACAAGATCTTTCGCTGTCTGCAGCCGGGTACCCATTCCCACCTGGGTGAAGTGAGGAAAATTTGGGTAAAGTGCCTTTCCCAAGGACACAACGTCGGGCCCCTGACGGGATTCGAACCCACGACCTTACGGTTGAGAGTCCGAGAGCCTAACCACTAGGCCACCGACGCCACAAAAGACAAGGAAGCATAGAATAGGACCACTGTATCCATACCACGCATGTCGTAGAAGGGGGCAAGGTCAATTGGGCAAAGGGATAGCAGCCCTTTCCCGTAAAACAAAATAAAAACATCAACAGCAAAAACAACACGACCGTGAGGCTCTGGAAGATGAAGGACCTTCGGTGGCCTATGCTCCACTGGGAGTTAAAAAGAGCAAGAGAGAGGCAGCTTGGTAGAACAGACAGCCTGAAACAGTCTCGGGCGAAGTAGGGAAGGGGTTAAAGAGGTTATGAAGAACAGACTCACGGCAGATTTGTTCTGTGCAATCCATTGGTCCACCTCTTTCACAACAAGCTGACACAGGACACACTCCCCAGCACCCTCAACTTTGGGCTTTTCTTCAGCTGAAAGAAAAAATAAAACACAAGACATTGCCTAACATGATGAAAATCAAAGTTTAATGAAGACAATTTCTTGGAACAAATCATGGTAAAATACAGCTGACAAAACTGACTTTTTTCATTTTTGGCGCCAAATCTTTATTTGCTATATCGAAAGCCTGATCTGTTATCCCACTTGTGTGAAAAGAATGAAAGTGAAACTGAGACTAGTTTTTGAATGAATCAGAGTTCAAATTTTGGAAGAATGCCTTTAAAAAATAGTTCTGCTCACAAAGAACCTCTTTATCTCGAAACAGCAGTAAAAGAGAGCCAGGAGTAGCAGTAGACAAGTTAGGAGTAAGGGTTAGAAGAGTCCAGAGGAGTAAGCAGGGGGCGGGGGAGGGAGAGAAGAAGTGGAGATGAAAGCAGGTGACAGAGCAGGACTAGAGAATAGGAAAGGAGGTGAAAATAGAACATTTTAGAGAAAAATTTGTTTTTGTTGCAGTCAGGTTTTGATCCTGGGACTTTTTGAAAGAGAGGTGAACACCGTACCTCTAAACCACGAGAGCCCCAAGGTTAGTAGAAAAACAAACAAAACAACAAAACAAAACAAAAAAACCAGAGGTTAAAAAAAACTCACTGATGATCATATTATTTTTCTTGCCGTCTTTTGAAGGACAAAGATCAAATTTCTCACACACAACAGTGGGTTCCTGAAACAGACACACACACAAAAAAAAACGTTTTTAAAAATGTTTTAGTTTTAGTTTTAGTAGAGGTTTTACGGCGCTCGCAACTGCATAAGGTCATATGAGAGCCCAAAGATTAAAGGTGTTACAGGAGAGTAACAAACATAAAAAAGAAGAAGGGGAGATTAGGATTATAAATGTTCGATAGGAAAGAAGGAAATGTGTCACAACGTGATGAAATCAGGTGTTTGTTAATTTTGGGGCATGTAGAGTTACTGGTACCATCTGGAAGCAGATTTAATTTATTTGCCTTGCTTCTTAGTTTTAGTAAGGTTTTACGGCACTCACAACTGCATAAGGTCATATGAGCGCCAAGGGGTGGATGTCAACAGAGAAGTCCAAACGGGGAATAAATAGGCTAACTCTGCTCACTCTCTAGCTTCAACAGCACAAAGTCTGCTTCGATTATCAAGGCACCCGGGAAATAGCAGTTCACAAGAGAGTGACAAACATACAAAAGTAGAGGAAAAATGACGATAATGAGGATGAGGAAAGAAAAAGCAGCAGTTCCCCCTATGTAGTTCCGGCACAGTAAGAGCATGACATTGATAAATTAGCCCATTTACAATTCTACTGTGCATAAGAACATGTCACTATCCCCCCTTTGGGAATGGTCAAAAGACACTTCAGTCAGTAGCACTGCCCTGGGGGAGGGGGGGGGGGGTGCCTTGCTTCTAATGAAAGAAATATCCATTTATCTTGAAAAGAACTGATATTTTCGATTGAAGGAAGTGAGTTCGCCTGTTTCCAGTGGTGAACTTAGCGAGAAAATGGCTCCCAAAAGTTTGGTATCTTCAATATCTAAAAAGTCTTTGAAAACTGAAAAATAATATATTTTTGAATGTTAAATCAATGTTTTACTGTAAAATTCACGTGGAAATATGTTTTTTTATGGACATATACGAGGTTAGCCAAAAAAAATTAAAATTTTATTAAAATTTCCAAACTGGCGGAAAAGTGCTTGTTTCTTTGATTTCGTTATTTTGACGAGCACTGATTTCACCACGCTGCCTCACAAATAATAGTGAGTACTACGCTGTTCCCTCTTTGCTGTACTCAAGACTTTATTTCATTTACAAACAATATCATCAGGGTTCTGGAACAGAATGAATAATATTTTCACCTTCCACGTGCCGATGGCTGATTGCATCAGTCAGACGGTTTGCTCTGAGGTGTCATGGGAGATTTAATCAGCCCTAATTAGCTTAGTTTTTTTTTCTATTTTTAGTTTAGTAGAGGGTTTTATGGCGCTCGCAACTGCATAAGGTCATATGAGCGCCAAGGGGTGGGTGTCAACAGAGAAGTCCTTACAGGGAATCAGACTTACTCTGCTCATCTCTCTAGCTTCAACAGCACAAGGTCTGCTTCGACTACCAAGGCACCCCGAAAATAGAAGGTCACAAGAGAGTGACAAACATACAAAAGAAGTAGAGGAAAATGACAATAGTGAGGATTAGGAAAGAAAAAGCAGCAGTTCCCTGTTGTAGATCAGGCACAGTTATGAGCGTGACATGATGAATCAGCCCATTTACAATTCTACTGTGCTTGAACGAGAAATGTCCCCCCTTTGGGAATGGCCTAAAGACACTACAGTCAGTGACACTGCCCCGGGGGGTAAGCCCTAATTAGATCGCTATTCCCGTTTTTTAAAATATCGCCAAAAATTTTAACTCCTTAGCAAATGTGCTCTACTTCACATTTACATTCTACTTTTCCAAAAATGATAGGTATATATATGCCCTTTTTCACTTTGTTAGCTTGGGGAAAGATAATGACAATAGATTCAGATGTTTAATAAATAAGACAGTGGATGGAAATCCTTGACAATCGTTTAAAACCCAGATTCTAAAATGTTCCATAGTCCATGATATCAGGTAAGCTAAAGTCATGCCCACATGCTGAATAAAAAAACAGAATCACTAACTATAATTAAAGCTTACCAGACCATAGTTTTACATTACTGTATAGCCCACATATCTACCGCAGCTTGATACAGAAGATTTCAAAATAGGCACAAGATAGACACAAGATAGACACAGATGCCCTGATTAGAAGGCCAGTACAGTGGCATGTCAGCCGTTCCTATCACAGATATTTCATACTACACAAGTTCAAGGCCATTCAGCGACTTACCAGCTCTGTTGCAATCAACTCAAACACATACTGTAGCCCTTCGTCAACAAGAAGATTACACTGCAATGACAGAAAGAAAAAGATGAACGTGACGCAATAACATTTTATTTCCTGTTTCAGAGCTGTCAAATGTAATCTGCTTGTTTGTTTGAGTAAGGAGAAGCACATCGACACAATAATGGTCAGTTAGTGTTGGGGGGAAAAGTAAGACAGACAGACAGAAACAACAGAGGGAAAATAAAGAAGTAGGGCATACCAGTGGCACCAACCAACCAACTGCCTCAAATGTTATTTATTCACTCCATCATGTACTGAAAAATAAACATAGCATATGAACAGCACAATTAATTAGCATGTTTTCCAAGTTTTGTTGACCGACCAGAAGGCAAGTCCCAAATGAGACAATGATAAGTGAAAAAACATTTGTGAAGCAGCGTGGTGGAATCAGGCTCTCGTCAATTTTTGGGCATATTGAGTTATTGGTATCATCTTAAAGCTTGTTCATTTGTCTGGCTTTCAATAAAAACATTACCCATCCATCTTCAATAGAAGAGGAGATATTTTGGATTGAAGGAGGTAGGGGTCACCTGGTTTAAGAGGTAAAATTAGCGAGAAAATGGCCACCAAAACTTGGTAAATTCCAAAGCTGGAGAGTCCATAGAAACTGTAAATTTATATTTTTGTACCTTTAATCAATGTTTTCGGTGAAATCCTCAAAGGAATGTGTTTGTAAATGGACATAAAAGGTGTTGAGCCAAAAAAACAAAAATTTGATAAAAATTGCGAAGCAAGGAGAAAACTGCTGTTTTCTTCGATTTCATCATTTGGACGAGAGCCTGATTCCACCACGCTGCCTCACATTTTAATTAATAACAAATACACATCATAGTTATGAGCAGAGATGTTTGTGGAGGACAGGATGTGTGAGAGAGAGTCTGTGTATGGGTGAGAGTAAGCACATGTGTATGCCAGTGTGCGTGCATGTATTTGTAAATGTGTATGTGGTGAGACACCAATCACCAAACGAATGTGTTAGGATCTGGACAATAAAGATTTATCTGATCTCATCTTATTCACAAACTCACAATGAAAAGATTGTACGCAAATTGAGAGAGAGAGAGAGAGAGAGAGAGAGAGACAGAGAGAGAGACAGAGAGAGAGAGAGACAGACAGACAGACAGACAGACAGACAGACAGAGAGAGAGAGAGAGAGAGAGAGAGAGAGAGAGAGAGAGAGAGAGAGAGAGAGAGAGAGAGAGAGAGAGAGAGAGAGAGAGAAAGAGAGTCATAGACCGAGACAGAGAGAGACAGAGAGACAGACAGTGTGAGTGATCATGCACTAGAAAAGTTCAGTGAGTGTGTCCACACCCAGGGTGAGATTTTTCCCTATGAGTCATGAGATGTTCCCAACAAAGAGTCACAGTCATTGTCACCGTCAAACACACTCCTTAGACAACTTACCAGATCTTGAAATTGTCCCGTTTTTGAGCAGGCATTTTTGAGAAGGCTCCTGATCACATTCTGGAAAGATTTCACAAGCAGACAAAACAAAACCGTAAGAATTTGAAGAACAGATTCTTTAAAAAGCCGAAACAAAACTTGTGTTAGGAATTTCATGTCAAGATCACCATCTCAACTGTGCCAAAAGATGGATCATCAATACATCAGTACCAAAATTTCAGAAACGAGCCCCAAATAGTAACTTGCCTGACTTAGATTACTGAACCCAAGCTACAAATTCTACTCTTGTACAATTATCATTAACGATTATCATAATTTCTGTATCTTTTCAAAGTTCTGACTCAAGGCTTGTAGAGAGTCTCTCCTTTAATTTTAAAAAATCTCACTGGATTGGGGTGAGGAAGAGGGGAGAGGGGATTCTTTACTTTGTTTTTGTTTTAGTAAGTGTTTTATGGCACTTGCAACACAGTTACGTCATGTAAGTGCCAAAGATTACAGGTGTTACAAGAGAGGTTTTTTTTTTTTTTTTAGTAAACATTTTACGGCACTTGCAACACAATAGGTCATATAAGTGCCGAAGATTAGAGGTGTTACAAGAGAGTAACAAACACACGAAAGAAGGAGGAGAAATAAGGACAATAGATGTTCGACAGGCAAGAAGGAGAAAAACCGCTCGAGAGCACCCACCAATTACCCACGTTCTGCATTCTAAAGAGAACAAACAAATTGGAATAGGATAAGAAAATACCTGAAGATCCTGATCTCGGTCCAAGGCGCGGATATCAGCCACGACAGATTTGCAGGTGGCACACAGGTCTTCAGAAGCAGCCTGAGTAGCCAGTAAGAGGACAAAAAATACATCATGATACAAAAAACGGGGTAGGAGCAACTGGCAACAGTCTTTGTTTCTGTAAGTGTTTTACGGCACTCGCAACACAATAAGGTCATATGAGTGCCGAAGATTAGGGGTGTTACAAGAGAGTAACAAACATAAAAAAGAAGGAGGGGAGATAAAGACGAGAGATGTTGGATAGGAAAGAAGGAGCACACCACACCAGAGCACCCGCCCACCACCCACAGGCAACAGTCTAACATGTCGATACACATTCTAAGTCAACAGAAACAACACGATTCTTAAAGAAAATAGCTAGATCAATAACAACAACAAGAGTAGCAACTTAAAGATATCGCTTATTTCTTCTTTTGACACACAACCCTGTACAGACGCCTAGAACTACAATTGACAAAAGTTGTTCATTACCACACTTCTACAAAGTACATCAAAGGCAAGTAACAATATGTCAAAGAAAGAGGACATGCAAAAGAGCCAGCTGCAGCAAAGAGAAATAGCAAAGTACTGAAAATGAAAAAACACATTCCTAAACACGAAAATACACATTCCTAAACACGAAAAAACACATTCCTAAACACGAAAAAACACATTCCTAAACACGAAAATACACATTCCTAAACACGAAAATACACATTCCTAAACACGAAAATACACATTCCTAAACACGAATAACATTCAGGACAGAGATCTTATTCATAAAACCCTCTTTGGACCAAAACAGGCATAAAAGCATCTCGTCATACCATAAACAAAATTTTATGAGTCTAACCAAAAACAATTTGTTCACAGATTCTCAAAACTTACCTTGTGCTGATCTGGACTGAAAGAATCATAGCACTTGGTTGATCCCTGGCAAGCTAATTTGGCAGACTGAGCAAGGAAAAAAAAAATTCATATTAGGCAATGCATGAATCCAAGGATTAAGTGTAGCTTTTCACACTCGTCTCGTCAATCTACTCACCTTCCCACACTACCGATGTCTATGGTCTAGGCACTTCGCTGTTGCACACAGAAGACCTGAGTTCAACTCTAAGGCGGGGGAAAATTCTTTATCGAGTTTCTCAGTCTTTCAGCTGGGATATTGCATCCCTCTCACCCAGGGTTGGCCCTGATAAACAGGGGATGAAGCCCACCCCCTAGATGATCGGACCTGTGTCGATGAGGGCGTAAGAAAAACTCCCACATTTTTTCTATTTGTGTGACGACGTGGTGGAATCAGGCTCTCGTCAATTCTTGGGCATGTAGAGTTATTGGTATCATCTTTAAGCTTGCTCACTTGTCTATATTTGGATGAAAAAATATCCATTTATCTTGAATACAAGTCGAGATATTTGCAAATGAAGGAGGTGTGGGTCATCTGTTTTCGGAGGTAAAATTAGTGAGAAAATGGCCGTCAAAGATTAGTTATTTCCTTAGCTTAAGCGTCCGTGGTAACTGAAAATTTACTTTTTTTGTGCTTTTAATCAAAGTTTTTAAGAAAAATCCACAGAAAAATGAGTTCTTTAATGGGCATGAAAGGTGTTGAGCCAAAAAACAAAAATTTGATAAAAATTCACAAACCTGCGGAAAAATGCAAGTTTCTTCACTTTGATTATTTTGACGAGAGCCTGATTCCACCACGCTGCCTCACATTTCCCGTTCAAAAGCATGCATGGTATTTAAAACAACCACCCCTAAGATATCAATGAAACAATCATATTTTCAAACCTTAGTCGAAATGCAAGAAGTTTAAACAAATATCTCAATGTGTTTTGTCCCCAAGAATGAGATCCAATGCCATAAGAAAAGAAGTTATCAAAATCAAACAGACTTACTGATTTGACGAAGCCTTGTAAAAAGTTCTCGTAGTTTGCCTGAGCCATAGACTGACACTGGAATAAAAGAAAAACAAGTTGAAATACGACACACAAACAAAACAGTGTCAGAAAAAAACCATGAGATGAAATAAAAATAAGAATATATACAGTCTTCAAGAAGAAATATGAAATTACCATATGAGAAAGAGGGGGGGAGAGAGAGAGAGAGAGAGAGAGAGAGAGAGAGAGAGAGAGAGAGAGAGAG
>NW_004797574.1:359434-373740 GCF_000002075.1 Aplysia californica | reverse complement strand
GAGAGAGAGAGAGAGAGAGACTTAAGGTGTATAGTGGGCAATTTGTTGTAAGAGATAGAGATAGAGAGAGAGAGAGATAGAGAGAGAAAGAGAGAGAAAGAGAGAGAGAGGGAGAGACAAGGAGAGACACAGAGAGAAAGACAGACAGACAGACAGAATCACAGACAGACAAACAGAGAGACATACAGACAAACAGAGAGACATGCAGACAAAGGGAGAGACAGAGAGACAAGACTTCACAACTTAAGGTGTATAGTGGGCAATTTGTTGTGAGAGAGAGAGAGAGAGAGAGAGAGAGAGAGAGAGAGAGAGAGAGAGAGAGACTTAAGGTGTATAGTGGTCAATTTGTTGTTGTGAGTGAAAGCTTGTGTGTGTTTGTGCATATGTGTACACATATGAATGTACGACTATGTGTACATGTATTTGCACCTGCATGCTTTGAGACCTGCATGCCAAAAAAAAAAAAATGCTGTGTGTTCACAATCTACACAAACTAATCTCCACAAACTAAGGACATCTACATGAGAGTGAGTAATTACCAAATGTTTGGCCTGGCCCAGTTTGGAACAGTAAGGATCCACCATCTTTTCATACATATCCTGTGGAGAGAAAAAACTGACGATAAAGACATAAAGACGCATATTCAGAAGACCTCCACAATATTTTGATCTCACATTTGATAATCTTTCCCATCATCAACATTTTTGACCAGATGTACTTTGTATCGTCAACACAGCTCTATGCTTGAGCAGGTGGAAAAGCAATAAAACTGCCATATGAAAAGCAGGTAATATGATGGCTCTTTTCGTCTATGCAGACGGTCAATTTAGCTTAGCTTAAGATGGTCTCAAGGTTTTCTTCATGCAGCTTCTTTCATGGCTAATTCTTCCTATGTTTAAAGCGCAGATTCTGTCGCAGTGCTTGCATGTCAGTGTCGTAGATCGAAGCTCTGTATTTCCGCTGTTTTCCTTTCGTCGTTGGCGCTTCTCAGCCTGGTTGTTTCTAAAGCTGCTCTCTAGCATTATAGTTTGTTCCTTTATCATTTTCCTCTATGTTTTCCTGTCTTCAGCTATTTCTTCCCAGATGCTAACATCTACTCCAAGCTTAGATAAGCTGTTTTTGCAGGTGTCTTTGTACCTCAAGTTTGGAAAAGCAATAAAACTGCCATATGAAAAGCAGGTATGACAGTAACTTATAAACATAGCTCCTTTCTGTAAAAAAAAAAGCATAATAAGTAATGAGAGAGAGGTAGAGAGGGAGGGAGAGAGGGAGAGACAGAGCAGTAAAGGAACCTGTTTGCTTTACCAATGCTAACCCCCAACTGCAAAAGTCTCCTGTACAAGAGGAATAATAATAATAATAATAATAATTATAACAATAATAATGATTATAATAATAATAATAGACAGCCCTTATACAGCACAAATTCCAGTTCAACTGAAAGCTCTAAGCGCTTTACAGTAAGCACAACCTACCACCCATACTCTGAATCAGAAAAGAAAAAAAGATCCTTTCTAAAAGGAGACAATTCTTACATGTACAAAGAACAATACTCACAGAAGTAAAAAATTTGCTTGCATGATTCTGGAAAGTGGAAACAACATTCTCACACTTTGGGCACACCTTTGTCTGAGAAAGAAACCAAAATGAAAAGTTGCTGTGGAGGTCACAAACCACAAAGCTTTGTCATGTTCTGTGTACATCTCTCAGACAGAAAGCCAAAGAGAGTGAATAGGATTTTTGACTTGTATGAAAATTGTAAAGAAAAAGCATAGTATTGATACTAAACAACATCAGAAAAAAAATGGAAGTATTATGAAGATAAACCTGCAAAGATTCTTGTTTACTCCGTTAACTTTAAGCATTTTGTACACCACCAGCAATATAATAAGTCACTCATTTCTGTTGGAACCACAAAAACATAAAACAACATGTTAACAACAAACTTTATCAGCACTCATATAGTTATACATATAGAGTGGAGTCCACTTAAACCGAAATCTGTGAGAAAATCTGATTTTATTCACTTTAGCAGGCTTTCAAATTAGAGAGAGGTCCCAACTCGAAGAACAAAAACTATGAATTTTATTCTTCCGTTTTTTTATTGTTTTTGAATTCTTCTTCTTCTTCTTCTCAATCGCATCACACTCGAAGTCTGGTATCTGTCATAAATTGGGCCGTCCTGCTCAGTTCATCTGTCGGCCCGTATAACTTCTCTTGTAGCGTCAGTGAGGTATTTTAAAAAATTTAATGCATTCAGTTTAAAGCGGATTCTACTGTGCATGGGGAAAAAAACCCAACAACCAATGCCTGACAATGTTACACACCTGTCCAGCTGGAAGCTTTCTCCTACACGCTCCGACAGCCTCTGCTACAGTTTGTGTCGTCTGAAAAATAAATACAGCACAGTCAACACACCAGAGATAGACAAGTGTGGCGTCAACTGCTCTACGCCTTACGTACCTGGCAGTACGGGGAGAGAGTAAGTAAGTAAGTAAGTATGTAAGTAAGTAAGTAAGTAAGTAAGTAAGTAAGTAAGTAAGTAAGTAAGTAAGTAAACACATCATACACTTGGTAGACAGCTTTGTCCTTCGATGGACAATCATATCCTTATATCCTTGACACCGGAAATAAATTGAGATAAAGATAAAGCCACAAGCACAATACCAACTATCTATTATTGTATGTTTGTGTGTGTGTGTGTGTGTGGGTGTGTGTGTGTGTGTGTGTGTGTGTGTGTGTGTGTGTGTGTGTGTGGAGGGGGGGGGGTGTTTGACCTATGGCATACATTTACACTGGCTATCTGTGTAGAATATTTAAATCAATAGCAGTTGTCAAGGTCAGTTACTGTTCACTAGAATACCCCAGAAGCTCAGGAAATAAAATCAAAAGAAAAAACCCAACAAAACAAATGAAAGAACAAAACCAATCCACAGCGAAAAGTATAAATGACATATTATGCTAGCTAGAGCCAAGATAATATTCCATGTACAGTTTTAATATGTGGGACAACAAGGTGAAATCAGGCGATCGTCAAAATAATCAAAGAATAGAAACTGACATTTTTCCGCAGGTTTGTGAATTTTTATCAAATTTTCGTTTTTTTGGCTCAACACCTTTCAGGCCCATTAAAGAACACATTTCAGTGAGGATTTCAAGGAAAAACGTTGATTAAAGGCACAAAAAATGTAAATGTTCAGTTTTCACGGACTCTCAAGCTAAGGAAATAACTCATCTTTGGAGGCCATTCTCTCAATAATTTTACATCTGAATCTGAAACCAGGTGACCCCCACCTCCTTCATTTGCAAATATCTTGACTTGTTATTCAAGATAAATGGATATTTTTCCCATCCGAAGCAAGACAAATGAACAAGCTTTAAGATGATACCAACAACTCTACATGCCCAAAAATTGACGAGAGCCTGATTCCACTGTGTCGTGACACACATACATTTTTCCTGTGCCCTTCTTCAAACATAGCTAAATACCACCTTCTTCAAATACTTGCATTGAGAGCTAAGTGTGAAAGGCAAATACTGGGCTTACTGAGTTGGAATGAATAAAAAATCTTTAAGACACTTATCTTGTCTTCATGCCTCACTGCTCATGATAAATAAACTCATTCACAAGAAAACCTGGGGCAAAAGATCACAAAAGGTTTTTTACTGTACAGTCCACTCAAACATAAAAAGAATCTTATATTATACTACCTCTCAAAATCCTTTCACTTTTCTTTAGCTAAACACACTAGACTCATGAAACGAATAAACAAACCTTGCCCACTATACATAAAACTGTTAAGAGCCACATGAAACAGGTCTACTCACCAGCTTTGAGTCGAGCAAATGAATCAGTTTCAGAAGAGTCTCCTCATTGGTGACAATTTCTTTGCACTGAAACAATTCAAGGAAAATAAATGAAGACAAAATTTCACCAAAATGTTTATAAAATGGACTTGTGAAACTGTCACGTGGATCTCACACAAGTTCTTTAGCACTTTGCCATCACATCTCGCCGATCGGCAAGAATGCCGAACTTCCCCTCCTGTCACAAAACACCGATCAGCGATGTTTATAACCCAGATTCTTTGGATTTCTCCCCAAAATGCTTGTGATGGCAAGGGATTTCACTATAGGAGGAGCCTTGTGATGGCAAGGGATTTCACTATAGGAGGAGCCTTGTGATGGCGAGGGATTTTACTATAGGAGGAGCCTTGTGATGGCGAGGGATTTTACTATAGGAGGAGCCTTGTGATGGCGAGGGATTTTACTATAGGAGGAGCCTTGTGATGATGGCGAGGGATTTTACTATAGGAGGAGCCTTGTGATGGCGAGGGATTTTACTATAGGAGGAGCCTTGTGATGGCGAGGGATTTTACTATAGGAGGAGCCTTGTGATGGCGAGGGATTTTACTATAGGAGGAGCCTTGTGATGGTGAGGGATTTTACTATAGGAGGAGCCTTGTGATGGCGAGGGATTTTACTATAGGAGGAGCCTTGTGATGGCGAGGGATTTTACTATAGGAGGAGCCTTGTGATGGCAAGGTGTTAACGCTTTGAGCCCTTGCCACTGGTACACCAGTGACGCGTGAAACTGCCTGTATGCCTCGCTATCGGTACATCGGTGAGCGAGACCTCATCCCCAACCAGGCCCGCCAGAGACAAAACCCATACAGAAAACACATGACATTATTGACTATTTTGAAGATCTTTCGGAATCAGATGCTGGTAATGACAAGGACTACCCTGAGTAGGACATGGAATATGATTCTGACGATCATATGAATGTTAGTAATATATCCCTCAGGAGCTCAGGCAGAGGGTCATGGTTGCCTCAGGAGTTCAGGGCTCAAAGGATTAATAAGACTTTAAAATGTTTTAGTAGAGGTTTTACGGCTCTTGCAAATGCAAAAGCTCATAAGAGCGCCAGAGGATTAGAGGAGTTACAAGAGGGTAACAAACATAAAAAAGAAGAAGGGGAGATAAGGACGATAGATGTTTGATAGGAAAGAAGAAGCAAACCACACCAGAGCGCCCGCCAACCACCCACTACTAAGACTTTCAAGTCAATAGGTATGACAATGCCAGAGTAGGATGGTACAATTAGTTTGAAGCATTTACTGACAATGATGAGGCCGGTTCACTCTAGTGAGGAATGCAATTGTGCAACATTGTTAGTTTAGTAACGCTTTTTGGTTCACAGCCTGTGCGTCAACAGCTGCCCTCATACAAATTTTTGCTTTGTTTCACTAAATCAGCCATTTTGAAAGAGGGGTCCTTTATTCCCTGTGAGGACATTGAGCTGAGAGGAAAAACATTCAAGGAACAGTAAGAAAATAATGGACCCTGTTGTGATTCAAACTCTGAACTTCAGCATTATGGGCAAGCTCATAATCATATAAAAACAGAAGACTCTCCACCCAAAAAAAACCCTGAGCGATAACAAATAATTCACACCCACCCTTTCAAATGGACCTTATTGTCCTTCAAACCTAAATTAACAACCAACGAAGAACTCATTACCGGATACATTCTACTTGTATCTTTACTAACAACACAATCTAAATGTGCACCGAAAATACTGACAAGATAAAAGCTCACGACACAGCGATAGCAAAACATAACCTATCATATGGAAATGCAAGTCCGCTGGGTAACACGTCATAGCTGAGAAATCTTATCATAGATAATACAGCTTTTTTAATGCAACTCTCCTTGATAAACCTTGTGACTTTTTTTAATGTGTTGCTCCGTGTCAGATAGCTGGCTAACCACAAACTGACGAGGTCTCTGAAAAGAAGCGCGGAAAAAGACCATCACACCAGAGCTGTGGGTGGCTGGCGGGTGCTCTGGAGTGTTTTGCTTCTTCTTTTCTATCACACATCTATCGTCCTTATCCCCTCTTCTTCTTTTTTATGTTTGTTACTCTCTTGTAACACCTCTAATCTTCTGGCGCTCATAAAACCTTATGCAGTTGCGAGCGCTGTAAAACCTCTACTAAAGAAAAAGCATGGGTGGTTGGCGGGTGCTCTGGTGTGGTTTGCTCCTCCTTTCCTCTAAACAGCTGTCATCCTTATCTCTCCTCCTTCTTTTTTACGTTTGTTGTTACTCTCTTGTAACACCTCTAATCTTCGGCACTTATATGACCTTATTGTGCTGCAAGTGCCGTAAAACTCTTTACTAAAACTAAAAAAAAGAAAAAGCCCCCCAAAAACACCAGAGCACCCACCAACCACCTGTTGAACGCTATAGATAACACAAGTATCTGACCTTGATACATCTCCACATATAAAGGCAATCAAGATGCTGATTACAGCAAATTTGAAGGTGATAACATGACACCTGCTGCGACACTAATCGTTACCCGAGAATTACAAAGTTCTATCTGCTCAGTACCTAGTTTTGAGAAATTTGACAAGAAAACTTTGGAGTTTCACAATATGTCAAGCTGTTTAAAATACAATTCTTTGAATATCTTGATAACGACTCCTTTAGTTTTAGTAAGAGTTTTACGGCACTTGCAACACAATAAGGTCATATAAGTGACGAAGATTTAGAGGCGTTACAAGAGAGTAACAAACACAAAATAGAAGGAGGAGGAGAGATCAGGACGATAGACGTTTGATAGGAAAGAAGAAGCAAACCACACCAGAGCACCCGCCAACCACCCACTAACGACTCCAAATAATCTTACGATTTTGATATAGCACATAGAACATTTGGTTTCTGACCTCATGGTAGCAGTGTCTCAAATTGGCCAAAAATGGTAGAGGGAACTTAGTAATTCTAAGCTAGCGTAATGGACGAGTCTGTGTGAACCTGACACATATTTCATTGTACTTTCAGTAAGCTACCTTTGGACTGGGGCCCAACTACCCATGTACATATCTCTTCAGCGACAAGTGTGGAGGTGTTTAATAAAGGTGTAACTTTCCTAATCTTACAGTTGATGACGTAAAGGGCTTTATCAAAATCAACAAAGGTCATTCTAAAGTTGGAGCACTTGGGACCCCTTGAGGACAACAGGAAGAGAGAAAATATTTCCCGAAGGACAAGGAAAATCATCCATATTCAACTAAGACTTGACCCTTTATCTTCCACATGAAGGGTTTCGCCTGGAAGTGACTTAATAACAACCGCTCTCCATTATCAGTTCTGTTTTACTTTTAGTAGAGGTTTTACGGCGCTCGCAACTGCATTAGGCCAAATGAGCGCCAGACGATTAGAGATGTTGCAAGAGAGTAACAAACATAAAAAAGAAGAAGGGGAGATAAGGACAATAGATGTTTGATAGGAAAGAAGAAGCAGTTCTGTGTATAAGCACTAAACAGTAGATTTTGTATATATGAGAATGTGTGAGTCGATAGTTGTGTGTGAGCGTAAGTGTGTATGCGTAAGTATATGTGTGTGTGTGTATATGAGTGTCTGTGTGTGTATGTATGTGTGTGTGTGGGGGGGGGGGGGGTGGTGGTGGAAGGTGGGGGTTTGTAAAATGGTCTCACAAAGTACAACTTCGGTCTTTTGATTTTTCAGCTGTATTGAATGATAATTTTGGCTTACACAGTGCTTAAAGCCTTTAGGGGGTTTGGCACCACATAAATTTACTTTATTATCAATATTATTAGAAACAACTAATGAAAACATTTTGGAAGATTGTACGAAACTTCACAATTAGTGCGGGGGGCTCTTGTGGCCTAGAGGTTAAGGTGTTGGCCTCTCATTCAAAGTTCCCGGATTCGAATCCGGGTAGCGACCGAAACATTTTCTTCTCTAAAATTGTCTCCTTTCACCTCCTTTCCTGCTCTCTAGCAATGTTCTGTTGTCTGTTTTCGTTTCCACTTTCTGCCCCCACCCCCTCACCTCCTTTGCCCCCTCCTCTGGGCTCCTGACTCTTTCTGCAGCCTTTCTACTGCTACTCTTTGGCTCCTCCTAACCGCTGTCTTTCTACCACACCCCTGATCTTCTGGTAGGAAAGATCTACACCTAGCCCTCTCGGACAAGGGCGAAAAATCTCGGAGGGCCCATGTGCAAGTTGCGCACGTTAAAGATCCCTTGGTGGTCTAAAATCGATAAGAGTAGGCTTCGGCCGCCACCCGGGCAAAATTAAAAATTTCCTACCAACTGAAAATATTAGGTGTGTCCCGCGGGCTCAAATGACCTTATGCAGTGGCGAGTGCCGTAAAAACACTTACTAAAACAAAACAAACAAACAATTAGTGCACGAGTCATTGTTTAGATCACACATTTTTAAAATGAGAACACATCATCACAGCCACAGCAAACTCTATAGCTAGACAGAGACCACTTCACCTGTGCTCTGGACACACATATCTATATACTAGAACACTTGTCAAAGAGAGCTAGTCTTCACTGACTCACTACTATACATATCAGAATTAGAGTTACAGATTTTGTTTGCTGTCCTGACCATCAATGATTTATTTATAGAGGCACTAGCCATCCATGTCCAGGTGCTGTCTTAGCTTTGTTTGCTGTCTGCAATCAGGAACCGCATTCTTTTCTACCAAGTTTGTTCCACTTTGCACCTGATGGAAAATCTTAATTTCACACACGTAAATTTTTTTTTTTTTAAGTTTAAAGCAACCTTCCCTTGAAAGTGTAAAATATAACAAAGTATAGTTAGTGGGAGTAGAGCCTAGTTATAGAGATTTTACGGCACTCGCAACTGCATAAGGTCATATGAGCACCAGAAGAATAGAGGTGTTACAAGAGAGTAACAAATATAAAAAAGAAGAAGGGGAGACAAGGACGATAGATGTTTGATAGGAAAGAAGGAGCAAACCACACCAGAGCACCCACCAACCATGAGTAGAAATATTGGTAAAAAAAACTATAATACAGTTGGATTTGTTCAAGACAGCCACCCATTGTCCGGAAGAAAAGAGGTTGTCTTAGACATTAACATTTTTTTTTTTATAGTAAAGTGTTTTACAGCGCTCACAATTGCATAAGGTCATATGAGCGCCAAGGGATGGGTGTCAACAGAAAAGTCTTTACAGGGAATCAGACTTACTCTGCTCACCTCTCTAGCTTCAACAGCACAAAGTCTGCTTCGACTATCAAGGCACCCCGGAAATAGCAGGTCACAAAAGTGTGACAAACATACAAAAAAAGTATAGGAAAATGACAATAGTAAGGATTAGGAAAGAAAAAGCAGCAGTTCCCTGTTGAAGATCAGGCACAGTTATGAGCGTGACATGATGAATCAGCCCATGGGAGAAGTGGAAAGTGGTCATTTTCTTTAGCTGATTGTCTTGGACAGGTGGCCATTAGAGCAATTTCAACTTTGATTTGATTTACAAGTAGTAACAACACCAGCGCTAAAAACCCCCCAACAAAAATGGCACCAGGGTACAGCATATTGAGAATTTGGATTAAATGAAAAACTTGAACATAAGAAACTAAAACCGGTTGGGGACTGAGTCACAAGGGATGACTAGGAGGATGTCCTACACAACTCAACAGCCACAGAGGGGAGTCACAATTCAAGAGTTTTACTCCAAGTACACACTTTAAATTAGTTTTAGTAAGAGCTTTACAGTACTTGCAACACAATAAGAGAGTAACAAACACGCACAAAAAAAGGAGAGAAGATAAAGACAATACATGTTTGATAGGAAAGAAGGAGCAAACCAGACCAGAGCACCCGTCAACCACCCGTGTACTCACTTTGTGCCTTGCATTGTTATCTTTCATCGAAGAACACCCTCTGGCAATCACGGAGGCAATCTCCTGATCAGAAGTCTGCGAATAAGATTTTTTTTAAAAAGGAAACATGTTACACCATGAAATGCAATTTAAACCAAAATTCATTCAGTCTTGAGTTTTCAGTGAAAAGAACAATAACTTAAAAGACAAAAAGTCAGAGAAAGCTGTCCTCCTTCTTACATGAGAACAGTAAATGTGAATACAAAAAGAGGAGATTCTGTATGCTCCAGTGAATCAATCAAGTCTGTCACCATCATCACCTTCAGCAACATCATAAGACTTAAGACATTGCAACCCAAAAACACCCAAAACTTGAAAGACCTCATTTTTGGTGTATCACCTTATTGGACAGTATAGAAAATGCAACACATAATACCAGGGATGCCACCCAACTTTTTTTTAAATAGCTGAAAATCCACACGCCACAGTCTCGCTAACATATGAATATCAATTTTAAACCCAAAGGTTGTACATAGAGAGAAAAGACAAACAAACAAAAACAATGGGTGTACATTTTTTTCCCCAACTATAGATTCTATCTCGATCTCAATAACGGAATAGCAGATCAGGATCAAAATACCGGAAATACAGGAAAAAGAGTGGAAAAGTGGCATCCCTGTAATACAGATATCGAATGACATGAAGGCAGAAGGGGCAAAGATAGATGTTACAACCAAAAACTAAACAGGGCAAAGATCAATGTACTAAGACAACCAAAACACAGAATGGGCAAGGATGAACATACATACTTATACCCAAGGGCTACAAAGGAGAAAGACCAATGCATAGTTAAAACCTGTATAATTATAATCAAAAGCTAGAAGAGGCAAATGTTAAGTTACAGCCAAAAGACAAAATGGGCAAAGATCAAGGAATAGATTCGATCTGTCTAGTTATGAAGAGGCAAAGATGAATGGAAAGTAACGATCTGTCTAGTTATGAAGAGGCAAAGATGAATGGAAAGTAACGATCTGTCTAATTATGAAGAGGCAAAGATGAATGTAAAGTAACGATGTGTCTAGTTATGAAGGAAGAGACAAAGATGAATGTAAAGTAACGATCTGTCTTGTTAGTATAGATACAACCAAAAGCACTTACCGGATGAACATCTGAGGTGTAGATGAGTTTCCTCGTTGTCTTCACAAGTTGTTGGGTCATAGAGCATGATAAATCCTGAGAAAAACATACCAAAACAATTGAGCCCATTTCCTTGGGTGGCAGATAGATATTATTTTTTTTTACAAAATCAATTTAATGAACACTTTACGGTTATTGTTAATGCAAAACTTCCCTGAAACATCATTTCAAACAAATGCCAAAAATGCACCTCCACCATATCCATTCGGCAAAACATAATATAAGGCAAACGTTCTTTCTTCTGCTTCAACCAGTGAATCATTAAGATAGTGTTAAATCACTTTATTTTCCATCTCAGACTGCACAATCAACAAGCAAAAAATGAGACAAATGCTCAGAAAAATGTCAATGCACTATACATACCCAACATTTAAACTCTCTGTTTTTAAAAAACAAAAGACCATGTAAGTATGTTAGTGTTTCAGCTCCTCAAGCAAGGGCTGCTTACACTGTATGCTCCCCAGTAAGCCAAGAATGTCCATAAGTGTTCCAGGGTCTGTTGGGATCTTACTACTAATATAGGGATAGCTTCCTGTGGGGCGGGGATAGCTCTACCCAAAGGCTATTTGTGAGGCAGCGTGGTGGAATCAGGCTCTCGTCAAAATAATGAAATTGAAGAAAACAGCAGTTTTCTCATTGCTTAGCAATTTTTATCAAATTTCTGTTTTTTGGCTAAACACCTTTTATGTCCATTTACAAACACATTCCTTTGAGGATTTCACCGAAAACGTTGATTAAAGGCACAAAAATATAAATTTAGTTTCCATGGACTCTCCAGCTTTGGAATTTACCAAGCTTTGGCCGCCATTTTCTCGCTAATTTTACCTCCTAAACCAGGTGACCCTCACCTCCTTCAATCCAAAATATCTCCACTTCTATTGAAGATCGGTGGGTAATTTTTTCATTGAAAGCAAGATAAATGAACAAGCTCTAAGATGATACCAATAACTCAATATGCCCAAAAATTACGCTGCCGCACATTTATTATTACAATGTATAACTTCACTACCCTACAAACTTCTATCTGCTCTGTACCTACTTTCAAGAAATCTGACATTAAAAAAACTGTGAGTTTTCACCACATGTCAAGCATTCTCAATTAAATTCTTTGAATACCTCCATAACAACTCTGAATAATCTTACCATTTTGATATAGAAGATACAACACTGTGACTCTGACCTCTCGGTTTAAGTAAATCAAAAACGGCCAAAATCGTCAGATAGAACTTAACAATTCTAAAGTAGCGACTTGCTTACCTGGATCAGTTTATGCGGCCAGTGGTTCTGCGAGCACCACTCGGTGCGGCCACACAGACCGGCAGACTTGGCGGAGCTGCACCAGTACTGGGCGCCCCATGAGCACAGCTCTTTGTGCAGGCCCGACTTGTAGATGGTGGCCCCGTGACCTGGTCAAACAAAACGTTACGTATGTATATGCATGTAGATAGATAGGTAGATAGATAGATTGATTGATTGATGGACAGACGGACTGACAGACAGACAGACAGACAGATAGACAGATAGATAGATAGACAGATTGATGGACAGACAGACAGATAGAAAGATAAACAGACAGACAGACAGACAGACAGACAGACAGACAGACAGACAGACAGACAGACAGATAGATAGATAGATAGACAGACAGACAGACAGACAGATAGGCATGAGTGTGTGTGTGTGTGTGTGTGTGTGCGAGTGTGTGTGTGTGTGTGTGTGTGTGTGTGTGTGTGTGTGTGTGCGTGCGTGCGCGCACGTTTTTTTTGGGGGGGTTGTTTTGTTGGGGTGTTGTTGTTGTGGGGGGGGGGTTTGGGGGGGGGGAGAAATTAGAACCTTCCTCAATACCATAACGGTCATTTAGTAATGGGAAAAGAAGACAAAATAGTTGCACTTTCGTTGTTGCTCGCAGAAGACTGAATTTGAATAACAAGTGGGAGACTTTATTTTACTCAACACCTCTTTCTGCTATAACCAGGCAGGGAACAATCAGTCAAACTGATTATTTTTTTTTTGGTAAGTGTTTTACGGCGCTCGCAACTGCATAAGGTCATATGAGCACGCGGGACACACCTAATACTTTTAGTTGGTAGGAAATTTTGAATTTTGCCCGGGTGGAGGCCGAAGCCTACTCTTATCGATTTTAGACAACCAAGGGATCTTTAACGTGCGCAACTTGCACACGGGCCCTCCGAGATTTTTCGCCTTCGTCCAAGAAGGCTAGGTGTAGATCTTTCCTACCAGAAGATCAGGGGTGTGGCAGAAAGACAGCTGTAAGAAGGAGTCAAGGAGTAGCAGTACAAAGGCTGCAGAAAGAGTCAGGAGCTCAGAGGATCAAACTGATTAAATTGTATTGATAGGAGAATAAACAAATACAATCGTTTTGTTTTATTATTTTAGCAAGCAATTAAGGCATTTGCAAAACAATTAGGCCATACAAGTGGCGAAGATTTGAGGTAGTGCAAGAGAGTGGCAAACACATAAAAGGGGGAGACATAAAAACTACAGATGTTTGATAGGAAAGAAGGAGCAGACCACACTAGAGCACCCGCCAATCACCCACAAACAATTATAATCAACCATTTGCAAAGCGTTTGCCCAAAGCATTCGTCATAACAGTTATTCTGTTGTCACACATTGCTAGCATCACCTCAGACTCAGACAAAATGCCCCCCCCCCCCAATCAGAAATGTGCTACTGACTGAAGTTGTCTTAGGTCATTTCCCAAAGGGTGGGGGGGATATTAACATGTTCTTATGCACAGTAGAATTGTAAATGGGCTGATTTATCAATGTCATGCTCATACTATGCCAGAACAACATAGAGGAACTGCTGCTTTTTCTTTCCTCATCCTTACTATCGTCATTTTTTCCTCAATTTCTTTTATATTATGTTTGTCACTCTCTTGTGAACTGGTATTTCCGGGGTGCCTTGATAGTCGAAGCAGACTTTGTGCCGTTGAGGCTTAGCGGCTAGAAAGGTGGGCAGAGTAAACCTGATTCCCAGTTTGGACTTAAGCTGTCGACATCCACCCCTTGGCGCTCATATGACCCAGTTGCGAGCGTTGTAAAACCTTACTAAATCAAAACAAATTACAAAATGGACACTCAAGCAGCTACAGTGACCAGCTTCGGGTGGTCTCCATGCTCTCACTAATCAGTCCCAAAGATAAAGCACGGCTAAATGTCAGTGGGCCAAATTTGGACAGGACAAAAAGTCGTCAAAACTTAGCCACTCGAAATCAGAACAAAGGCAAGTGTTTTGCGCATATGAATAATAAGAATAGATAAAACATGTTATCTGTCCAGGGCATGCTCCTCTCCCCCCAAAAAAGCTTCATACTTAAGAAAGAAATTATATCTTAAAACACAGCCATGCTAATTAAACACACAGACACACAAAAACACAAAGGGGGAGAAGGAGAAAGAGAGAAAGAGAGAGAG
>NW_004797574.1:355924-358525 GCF_000002075.1 Aplysia californica | reverse complement strand
TGTGTGTGTGTGTGAGCGTGAGCGTGTGTGTGTGTGTGTGAGCGTGAGCGTGTGTGTGTGTGTGTGTGTGTGTGTGTGTGTCTGTGTATGTATATGAGTGTATGTATATGTGTGTATGCGTGTGCTGCGTGCGTGCGTGTGCACAAACGTTTTGTATGTGTGAGTGCGTGTGTGTCAATTGTAAGCAATTGCTTGCACTTTTCAAGCGCTTAGAGTGAGGCCTTGTTCTGACAGACACTTGGACGTCATCAAAATGTTCTTCCGACAGGAACAAACTAACAACAAATATGCAGCTAGGCACTTCACCCTATTACCCAGTTCCGTTATCGAGAGGCCGTGACTTATTTTGACAGC
This sequence comes from Aplysia californica, assembly GCF_000002075.1. Lineage (NCBI taxonomy): Eukaryota > Metazoa > Mollusca > Gastropoda > Aplysiida > Aplysiidae > Aplysia > Aplysia californica. The sequence goes on along the minus strand of NW_004797574.1, from coordinate 358,171 downwards.
TGCATCAGCAGGTAGAGCTGGGCAATGAGTCGCATTAACAAAATCCGGATAATATGTTAGTGCACCTCTTCGGTAAATAATATGATAGAACCGAACCGCTTCTGCAAATGGGTTAGAACCACTTCGACAAACGGGTTAGCATCACTTCAACAAAAGAGTACACCCACTTCGGCAAACGGGTCAGGAAAGTGAGTTAAGAGTTTGAATTTAGACAATGTTTTATTGCTAATTATCCGGTTATTCGGATAGATTATCCGGATTTTGGCTGCTGCATCAGCGGGAGATCCGGCTCACCACCAGCGTGACACCGCCACAGATAAATCAGCTGACCAGACAGAGATAATGAGTTTTTTAAAAAGCAAAAATGCACGACATTATGCACGCAAAGGACAGACCCATGTTGTATATATGTGTTGTTGTTTTTGGTTTGTTTGTTGTTGTTTTTTTTGTGTTTTTTTGGGCCCGAGAAATTTATTATTTTTGGTTTTGGAGACCCGGTTGCTTTTTGTTTGTTTGTTTTTCGTTGTTTTTTGTTTGTTTGTTTGTTGTTGCTGTTTGTTTTAGTAGGAATTTCACGGCAGTTGAAACACAACCAGGCAGTAAAGCACATACAGCAGAGCTGGGCGAAGAATCAATTCCGGAACCGATCCCACGATTAATGCTACGAAAGAAAAGTTCCGACCCTTTTTACGTAAACCAACAGTTCCCAGTTACTTTAATCATTAAAATCTTCTTTTTTTTAAAAGAACTTATTTGTGAAAAATAAAAGTTGACGCTTAGTAGTGTTCCGAAATCAAAGTTATCCTAAATCTGAAGATGCTCGGAGCCAACCAGGTAACCACCGGAAGAAATCACATAATTAGAAAGTAATTGGGTTCGGAGTCGATTCCTACGAATTCTAGCTTTCAATAATCGGGAACCTGGCCGCCCAGAACTAGCATACAGCATGTTGCATAGCGTGGATATGCGTTATTTAAATGAAACTATTATTATTATTATTATAATTATTTATTTATTTATTTATTTTTAAAAAAATTATTTTTATTATTATTATTTTTTTATATTATTATTATTATTATTATTATTATTATTATTATTATTATTATTATTGTTATTGTTGTTGCTGTTGTTGTGGGTTGTGGTTGATGTTGCTGCTGCTGCTGTTATTGTAGTTGTTTTAGTTTTAGTAAGTGTGTTACGGCACTTGCAACACAATAAGGTCATATAAGTGCCGAAGATTAGAAGTGTTACAAGAGTTTTAGTTTTAGTAGAGGTTTTACGGCACTCGCAACTGCATAAAAGGTCAAATAAGTGCCGCAGATTAGAGGTGTTACAAGAGAGTAACAAACACAAACCAGAGGGAGGAGAGACAAGGACGAAAGATGTTTGAAAGGAAAGAAGAAGCACGCTCTTGTTGTTGTTGTTATTATAAAACTATTATCATTATTATTTTTAAAAGTATTATTATTGTTATTATTATTAATATTATTATTATTATTACCGAGTATTATCAAAGTGCCACAGATTATAGGTTTTAATAGAAATTAATATACAAAGAAAAGAAAGAGAAGAGGTAAGGACGATAGATAATTTGACAGGAAAGACGTTGTCGACAACACAAGAGCACCCTCCAACTACCTGTTAGTTTTTGTTTTGTTGTAGTAGAGGGTTTTACGGCGCTCGCAACTGCATACGGTCATATGAGCGCCAAGGGGTGGATGTCAACAGAGAAGTTTTCACAGGGAATCAGGTCAACTCTGTTCACCTCTCAAGCTTCAACAGCACAAAGTCTGCTTCGACTATCAAGGCACCCCGGAAATAGCAGGTCACAAGAGTGTGAGAAACATACAAAAGAAGTAGAGGAAAATGACGATAGTAAGAATTAGGACAGAAAAGGCAGCAGTTACCTGTTGCAGTTCAAGCACAGTTAAGAGCATTACATTGATGAATCAGCCCATTTACATTTTTTTTAAAAACAATTCAACTGAGCATAACAACATGGTTAATGTCCCCCCTTTGGGAATGGCCTAAAGGCACTTCAATCAGTAGCACCGTTCCGGGGTGAGAGAGAGAGAGAGAGAGAGAGAGAGAGAGAGAGAGAGAGACAGAGAGAGACAGAGAGAGAGAGACAGACAGACAGACATAGATAGAGAGACAGACAGACAGATAGATAGACAGATAGATAGATAGATAGATAGATAGATAGATAGATAGATAGATAGATAGATAGATAGATAGATAGATAGA
>NW_004797574.1:349206-355390 GCF_000002075.1 Aplysia californica | reverse complement strand
CCCCCCCCCCTTTCCCCTTTCTTCAATTGATTGATTGAGTAGGTGTTTTACGACACTATCGACCCATCCCTTTCTTCAACAGAATTGAAAAGTTATGGGAGGCAGAGCCTGCCTGTCACAACCAGCCTGGGTAGGATGGGAAACGGCAGGGGAAACAGAAACATAATTATCGTCATCATTAAGTGCCAGATCTGCGACAGACAGACATCGGCGATCACGTTTCGGCATGCATTCCTTCGCTCGGACGCTCTTAAAGATGTTATGTTATCTTGATCTTCCCCGTCACCCATCTGTTTCTACTCTCCAAATAAGTAACTCTGGGTCTACTCCTGCCCTGCTCCCCTTCAATTTATCAGTGAGCGCAAGGGGCCAAAGGCCACTATGTCTATCCAAATGTCCAACAAACTGCATTAATTGTCTCTTCTTAATTGCGTTTATCAGCGACCGTACCGTTCAGATAGAGACAGAAAGAGCAGAGCAGAGAATGCCTGCACGTCAACAGATCACACGACCCACGACACAATGATGAAGTACATGTACAAAGTGCACGGTGAGAACGTGGGCGGGCTGGGCGTCTGTGGTGTAGCGGTTAGGCCCTTCTTTGTTTTAGTAGAGGTTTTACGGCGCTCACAACTGCGTATGGTCATAAGAGTGGATGTCAAAAGACAAGTCCTTACAGGGAATCAGACTTACTCTGCTCACCTCTCTAGCTTCAACAGCACAAAGTCTGCTTCAACTATCAAAGCACCACGGAAATAGCGGGTCACAAGAGTGTGACAAACATACAAAGGAAGTAGAGGTAAAATGACGATAGAAAGGATAAGGAGAGAAAAAGCAGTTTTCTGTTGCAGTTCAGTTCAGGCACAGTTATGAGCATGTCATTGATTAATCAGCCCAATTTACAATTACAATTGTACTGTCCATAAGAACATGGTTAATGCCCCCCCCCCCCTTTTTGGGATGGCCTAAAGACACTTCAGTCAGTAGCATTGCCCTGGGGGAGGGGTGTAGGCCCTGGGGGAGGGGGGGGGGTAGGCCCTTCGTCATCGCACACTGAAGACCAGAATTCGATTCTCAAGTGGGGAAAACTTTTATCGAGTATCCCCGTCTTTCTTTTAATTTCTTCGGTCATTACATTTCTTTTGGGTAATACGAGATAGAGGTGTGGGGCGGGACAGCTAGAGTAAGGCAAAGAATAACAAGGATGGACAAAATAAGGACATGATGGGCCTGGATATAGCAGAATGTGCAAAGGCAGCTCGCGACCATGAAAGATGGAGGCTCATTACACGTCAACCTCTGGGTCAGAGATGACACCTCCAGGTATCCAGGTATCCGTCTTTCTGTTAAGACGTTGTAGCCCTCTCAGCTCGGGTTGGCCCTGCCATGCAGCGTTTAAGCCCACCTCCTTGATCAATCATCTAAATTATGTCGATAGGGGAGAGAAACACTTCCACTGTATTATAATATACAGTATTATAATATAATATAATTATATAGGCAGGTGGCAAGGGGGCGCCATTTGTAAGGGCTACTTCTTTTCTCTTTCTTTTCTTTTGTCTGTCGATCTTGCTTTCACCTTGCACTCAATGAACGTTGTTTCGATGCGCTAGTCTTGAAACAACAATAACAACATCAAATAAAAAAGGCAAAACACAAAACAAGACAAAAGTACAACTGCTCTTGTGGGTGGTTGGCGGGAGCTCTGGTGTGCTTGGCATCTTCTTTCCAACAAAACGTCTATCGTTCTTTTATCTCTCTCTACCCCCTTCTGTGTTTGTAACTCTCTTGTAACACCTCTAATCTTCGGCATTTATATGACCTTATAGTTAAATAAATGCCGTAAAACGCTTACTAAACCTGAAAACGTACCTCTCCTTTTTTGGAGTTTGTTACTCTCTTGTAACACATCTGTTTTAGTAGAGGTTTTACGGCGCTCACAACTGCATAAGGTCATAATACGACCGCCAGAAGATTAGAGGTGTAACAAGAGAGTAACAAACATAAAAAGGAGGGGAGAGAGGGACGGTATATGTTTGAGAGGAAAGAAGAGGCAAACCACACCGGAGCACCCGCCAACCACCCACATAACATATCTAATCTTCGGCACGAATATGACCTAATTGCGTTGTAAGTGCTGTGAAATTATAACTAAAACAAAACAAAACAAAAGAAAAACCCTAAAAACCTGCCCCAGGCATGACAATCACGTGTCAGTCAGTCACCCTTACACGCTCCACGAGTCATGAGCCAGACCCTTCACCCACCATCTCGAGCCTGATTCAAACCACTTGTTAAGTTATTTCCTGTGTAGCCAAGCGTGGGTTGTCGCGACACTTGACATAATACTAAACAATCACGAGAGAGGCTTTGACATTACAAACGGCGCATCTTGTCAGTTATGACCCCCCGAAATGTCCCCTTAACAGCACTCGGGACTTCCACCTTTGCACCTGCACTTTGGAGACAACGCGACTGATTTTCTTCCTTAATGAAATTCGTGATGCACAGACAACATAATAGACTCAGAACAGATAAAGCATGCAGCCGTTTTTGGGGTTTAAAAAAAAATAGTTTTAATAAGTTTTACGGCACTTGCTTTCGTTTTAGTAGAGGTTTTTACGGCGCTCGCAAATGCATAAGGTCATATGAGCACCAGAAGATTAGAGGTGTTACAAGAGAGTAACAAACATAAAAAAGAAGAAGGGGAGATAAGGACGATATATGTTTCATAGGAAAGAAGAAGCAAACCACACCAGAGCACCCGCCAACCACCCACACGGCACTTGCAACACAATTAGATCATACGAGGGCCGAAGAATAGACCATGTGTTACAAGAGAGTAACAAACACAAACCAAAAAGAGAATGAGACATCAGGTCGATATATGTTTAATAGGAAAGAAGGAGCAATCCAAACGACAGCACCAGCCAACCACCCGCGAAAGCATTCAGCACTCAAAAAGGAAGAGTGTTTAAGTTTTCGTAAGAGTTTTACGGCACTTGCAACACACTAAGGTGATATAAGTGCCGAAGATTAGAAGTGTCACAAGAGAGTAACATACACAAAAAAGAAAGAGGGGAGATAAAGACGATATATGTTTGAAAGGAAAGAAGAAGCAAACCACACCAGAGCACCCGCCAACCACCCACCCACAAAGGAAGAGTACCGTTGTCGGTGGTGTAGCGGTATGGCGCCTCACCGTCGCAAGCAGGAGACCCGAGTTTGAATCCCGAGTGAGGAGAATTCTTATCAATCATCCTTGTCTTTTGCTCGGAAGTTATTTATTTTAGTAGAGGTTTTACGGCGCTCGCAACAGTATAAGGTCATATGAGCGCCAGAAGATTAGAGGTGTTACAAGAGAGTAACAAACACAAAAAGAAGAAGGGGAGATAAGGACGATAGATGTTTGATAGGAAAGAAGAAGCAGACCACACCAGAGCACCCGCCAACCACCCGCCTCGGAAGTTGTACCCCCTCTCCTCTCTGGTTGGTCATGACAGGCAGGAACGAAGCCCGCCTCTTACATGATCTATACTGTGTCGATGGAGGCTCAAAAACACCTACATTTTTGGTAATGATTTTTAAAAAAAGTTTTAGTAAGAGTTTTACGGCACTTTCAACACAATACGGCCAAATAAGTCCCGAAGAATAGATTATGCGTTACAAAAGAGTAACAAACACAAAAAAGGAGGAGGAGAGCTAAGGACGATAGATGTATGTTTGATAGGAAAGAAGGAGCAAACCACACCAGAGCACTCGCCAACCACCCAGTTTTTTGTTAAAACAGTTGAGTCTGAGTGACAGAACATGTTTTGCGTTCCCAACGACACATTTAGGAGGCGAGTCAGTCTCGGCTGAAAGATAGTCAAGGTCTCAAAAGAAAAGTGGGCATACTGGATCAAAAATCTTCCAATAAACGGGAAATGAAATGACGTATTTTTCGGCGTGCAACAACGAAACGTTGAACCGATACGCCACAACAACGAAACGTTGAACCGATACGCCACAGCCGCCGGTAAAGAAAACAAGACAGACACAAGTAGACAACACGACTAACACAATGAGAGTAACACAGAGCAAGGGAATAGGCCTCGCTGAACGCCAGTCAGAACGGAGAAACAAAAAGTAGCGTTCTTGTTCCAAGTCACTTGTTCAGTTTTAGTAGAGGTTTTATTTGAGCGCCAGAAGATTAGAGGTGTTACAAGAGAGTAACAAACATAAAAAGAAGGAGGGGAGATAAGGACGATACACGTTTGATAGGAAAGAAGAAGCAAACCACATCAGAGCACCCGCCAACCACCCACCAAGACACTTGCTTGAGTTTTAGGGTACGAGGAAAACAAAAACAATTCCGGTCCGATTTTGTTCAGGGAAAGAGCGAGACAGACAGACAGACAGACCGATAGACAGACAGACCGATAGACAGACAGACAGACAGACAGACAGACAGACAGACAGACAGACAGACAGACAGACAGACAAGAAGCGGGATCTATCATAAAAGTCGCTCTCCAACCACCCACAGAACAGCAAATCGTCGCCTCAGAACACAGTTTTGTCCAAAGTGTACTTAAATGTGTAGTCTTAGTAACACTTTTACGGCACTTGCAACACAATAAGGTCATATAACTCATATAAGTGCCGAAGTTGAGATGTGTTACAAGAGAGTAACAAACACAAAAAAGAAGGAGGAGAGATGAGGGTGATAGAAGTTAGATAGGAAAGAAGGAGCAAACCACAGAGGTGCACCCGCCAACCACCCACGTACTTATATAAAGACTTTAAGAGGTACCAAAGTGTACTTACACAAAGAAAGAGGCACCAAAGTGTAGTCTAGTTTAAAAAATAAAGAGGCACTTTGGACAAAACAGTTCTGAGGCGACAAAATGTCAATCAAATTAAGTGAAAGAGCGTGTAGTGTTAAAAAAAAAGAAAAAAAAAGAGGGGAGCGGAAGCGAGTCGTTGAGCTTGCTCGTGGGCACTGACCTCAAGACATGACGGGTCACTGTATATATGAGTACATCGTTGTGGATTGTAGGGTAGGAGAAGTTTAGTTTTTAGAAAGAGTTTTACGGCACTTGTAACACAATAAGGTCATATAAGTGCCGAAGATTAGAGGTGTTACAAGAGAGTAACAAGCATAAAAAAGAAGGAGGGGAGATCAGGACGATAGATGTCTGATAGGAAAGAAGGAGCAAATCACACCAGAGCACCCGCCAACCAACCACGTACGTCGTCGTGGATTGTAGGGTAGGAGAAGGGGCGTCGCGGTAGAAAAACAAGAGCAATATGAGTAGGCTACAGGCTCCTCCTCAGACAACAAATATCTACATACATATATGTTTTGTTTTGATAGAGGTTTTACGGCGCTCGCAACTGCATAAGGTCATATATGAGTATGAGCGCCAGAACATTAGAGGTGTTACAAGAGAGAAACAAACATAAAAAGAAGGGGAGATAAGGACGATGGATGTTTCATAGAAAAGAAGAAGCAAACCACACCAGATCACCCGCCAATCACCCACGGATAGGAGACGGACAACAGACAACAAATGTGTCACGACGTGGTGAAATCAGGCGCTCGTCAATTTTTGGGTATATGGGGTTATTGGTACCTTATTAAAGCCTGTTCACTTGTCTTTATTTGGTGAAAAAAATATCCAGTTATCTTGAATACAAGTCGAAATATTTTTGGAAAGAAGGAGGTGGGGGTCACCTGTTCTCAGAGGTAAAATTAGTGAGAAAATGGCCGCCAAAGATTAGTTACTTCCTTAGCTCAAAAATTCGTGGTAACTGAAAATTTACGTTTTTTTGCGCCTTTAATCAACGTTTTTCAGAAAATTCCACACAGAAATGAGTTCTTCAAAGAGCATGAAAGGCGTTGAGCCAAAAAACAAAAATTTGATAAAAAATCCACAAACCTGCAGAAAAATGCAAACTTCTTCACTTTGACTATTTTGACGAGAGCCTGATTCCACCACGCGACCTCACAAATACCTACATACACGTAGACATGTACTACATTCCGTCTGATCATCCCCCACCACCCTTTTTACTCTTCTTTGTTAGATTGTTATACGTTTTAGTTTTTAAAAATTACGGCACTTGTAACACAATTAGGTCTTCGTTTTGTCAGAGAAGCATTCTCAAGCAACAAATACCTACGAACATACAGTTGACC
>NW_004797574.1:344474-347363 GCF_000002075.1 Aplysia californica | reverse complement strand
AGAGATAGAGAGAGGGAGAGGGAGGGAGGGAGGGAGAGAGGGAGGGAGAGAAAGAGAGAGGGAGAGAGAGAGAGAAAAAGAGATAGACAGAGAGAGAGTGAGAGAGAGAGAGAGAGAGAGAGAGAGAGAGAGAGAGAGAGAGAGAGAGATAAAACCCTCCCATTGTGGAACGAAGGGTGAGCTTTCTGCACCAAAAGGAACGCTGAACAATCTTCAATTCTGCTCGATAACGACCACATAGTTACCCAGAAACGGTGATCACCATCAACACCTTGACAGGTTACCATCAGCCAAACACTCGATTACATTGACATACGACCCTTGCTCTAGTAAGAGTTTTAAGGCACTTGCAACACAAAAAGGTTATATAAGTTAATACAAGTGCCGAAGATTAGAGGTGTTACAAGAGAGTAACAAACGCAAAAAAGAAGGAGGAGAAATTGGGACGGTAAATGTTTGCTAGGAAAGAAGGAGCAAACCACACCAGACCAGAGCACCCGCCAACCACTCACTTTCGACCTTGTTACTGACCGCCGTAGGTATCAAAGCAGGGGTGTCCTATTCATAACATTATCATCTGGTTGGAAGATAGGCAAAGACTTGGAGTAGATCAGATAGATACGCTGGTCCGTGTTAACGCCGAAGTGATTAACGCAACTCTTCTTTTTTAGTTTTAGTAGAGGTTTTACAGCGCTCGCAACTGCATAAGGTCATATGAGCGCCAGAAAATTAGAGGTGTTACAAGAGAGTAACAAACATAAAAAAAGAAGAAGAGGAGATAAGGACGATAGATGTTTGATAAAAAGAAGAGAAGCAAACCACACCAGAGCACATGCCAACCACCCACCACAGCTCTTCGACTGCAGGTTGGTGTACTTTCTTTTGTTGCTGTTGTTTTTTTTTACCAACTGCACACAGCCAATTTAGATCAAATTCAGTCAGGGCCAGATAGATTTCCCTTCATAAATGAGGTAAAAGTTACCATTTTGGCACCATACGACCGAGTTCAACTATATTCGACCGTGACCTTCATATCAAACATGTTTGGGTTTTTTTCAAGGCCGCGAGGCGAATCGGTCGTAATGTTTTTGTTCCAGTAAGAGTTCTACGGCACTTGCAACACAATAAGGTCATATAAGTGCCGAAGATTACAGGTGTTACAAGAGAGTAACAAACATAAAAAGGAGGAGAAGAGATCAGGACGATAGATGTTCGATAGGAAAGAAGGAGAAGAGATCAGGACGATAGATGTTCGATAGGAAAGAAGGAGAAGAGATCAGGACGATAGATGTTCGATAGGAAAGAAGGAGGAGAGATGAGGACGATAGATGTTCGATAGGAAAGAAGGAGGAGAGATGAGGACGATAGATGTTCGATAGGAAAGAAGGAGGAGAGATGAGGACGATAGGTGTTCGATAGGAAAGAAGGAGGAGAGATGAGGACGATAGATGTTTGATAGGAAAGAAGGAGCAAACCACACAATTTAAACCCCCCCCCCCCCTCCATTAAGGCAAACCTGGCTGGCCAGGACGGAATCAAATTATTAACCTGATAGGCAGATAAATGTGCATTTCTCACGTGCAGTCGAGCACTTTAAAGTGGTACAAAGTACACTTTGGTTTTGTTTTTCTTTTTTTTTTTCTTTTAAGGAAAATATTCACTACACTTGCAACGCATATAGGCCACATTAGCACCAATCAAAGCTATAGAGGTGTTACTAGAGAGTAACATACAAAGAAAAGGAGGAGCTAATAATATAATGATGACAGATGTTTGATAACTTTTAATTTTAGTAAGAGTTTTACGGCACTTGCTGCAACGCTATAAAATCATATACGTGCCGAAGATTCGATGTGTTACAAGAGAGTAACATACAAAGAAAAGGGGGAGATAATAATATAAGGAAGACAGATGTTTGACTAGTTTTAGTTTTAGGAAGAGTTCTACGGCACTTGCAACACTATAAAGTCATATTAGTGCCGAAGATTAGATGTGTTGCAAGAGAGTAACAAACATAAAAAAGAAGGAGGAGAGATCAGGACGATAGGTGTTTGATAGGAGCAAACCACACCATTGTTATTGGGGGTGATTGGGGTGAGCGGGTGGGGCATAAGTTGTGGCTTCTATCAATACTTTTACTAAAGGTAAAAAAGACAAAAAGGAATTAATAATAAACTTTAGAGTAAAAAAAGACGAATTGCAACCACTATTTACTAAAGATGAGGAGCTGGAGGTGGTAAACTCTTACAAGTATCATTATAAACGACCCATCACACCCCCTTCCCACACAAGTTGTCAGATGACGCAGCGGAAGATAACTACCCCAAAAACAAACAAAAAAAGACATATTATAGAAGAAGTTCTTTACCATCTAGCATAAGGCTATTGTCAGAGTAACCACAGATGTTTATAGCTCTTTAGAGTATGTATCTATATAACTCCAATGGGCTTGCAATTACATTCCTGCATGTGGTTGAATGATGCACCTGATGTGATATTTCTCTTTTCAAATTGAATTTTAATGAGAGTAATAGATAATTAAATTTTTTTAATGTATACATGCATATGTTTTTACGATCCTGTACAGCCAAGAAAAATTTCCCTTTGGGATAATAAAGTATCGTCTTAATCTTAGATAGGGTTCGTTGATTTTCATCTCGTGTATAAAAATATCAGTGCTCGTCGCTTTGCTATATTATATGCAGTTTGTTATCGACATGTCTTCACTTTCTTAATCTATTTATAATTTGTCATAAATCTGTTTGGCCTTTTCTTCTTAAGCTGCTTTCACGGTCCATGATCTTCCCTTTTCAAGGAGGGCGAGAGAGTGGGGTCAGTGAGAAAGAACGGGTGTTTGGGAAAGACCAGGAGATCAGCGAGGAGGGGGGG
>NW_004797574.1:334899-344048 GCF_000002075.1 Aplysia californica | reverse complement strand
ACACACACACACACAGAGTCATATACAGACAAACAAGACAGTAAGGACGAGCTTAAAAACGAGTAAGGGTTTCATTAGTGTGTACATTTGTTTGGTTATACAGAGAAAACTCTCCATGTCTTTTAAAGAGACTGAATCTGAATAAGAATCCAAAAACTTTTTAACTTCGATTTTCTCACAAGTGAATGTACGTGCGCGCTTGTACATGTGCGAGAGTGCATGAGTCATGCGTACATAATATGGTCACTTTTAAGCACAAGGGGGCTATCCCGAAAAATGTTGTGAAGAGAAAATCGAAGGTAAAGTGTTTGCCCCTTATTCAGTTTCTTTACAAGTCAAGGAGAGTTTTCTCTATAACCAAACAAATATACACCATTGAGACCACCAAACTTATTCTATGGGTAGGGCAATGCCCACTTTTGGCGTAGGTCAATATACCTGGAAACCTCCGAAATCTGGGTTAGCCCGCTCGTCCTTAACAGCGACCATAATATGGTCGCGGGATATGGTCGGGGGTTAAAAGAAATCTTGACCTACACCAAAAGTGGGCATTGCCCTACATATAGGAGAAGTTGGGTTTCATTAGTGTGTACATTTGTTTGGTTATACAGAGAAAACTCTCCATATCTTTTAAAGAGACTGAATCTGAATAAGAATCCAAAAACTTTAACTTCGATTTTCTCAAAACAGCATTTTTCGGGATAGCCCCCATGTCCTTCAAAACGACCATATATATGTATGATCTCCTACATTCGTTCCTGTACTCACCAAAGGCCACGAGGACGCAGAAAAGCAGCGCTGACGTCACCCTCATGACGTGGCCAGCACTCACGAAAAGAAATCACACACGTGCGTATCCCCCTGTTCCCCTGTACTGTACCCTGGACACCAGCTCACGCAGACTCTCTGTCTTGAACCCTGGCGGGGGGTGTTATCCTGGGAAAGAAAACAGGACAATAGAATAATGACTGCTCTCTGCCATGGGGGAAGTTATCCTGAATGAGAAAACAGGACAATAGAATAATGACTGCTCTCTGCCATGGGGGAAGTTATCCTGTAAAGGGAAAACAGGACAATAGAACAATTACTACTCTGTACCATGGGGTGGGTGCTCTGGTGTGGTTTGCTTCTTCGTTCCTACCAAACATCTATCGTCCTTATCTCCCCTCCTTTTTTATGTTTGTTACTCTCTTGTAACACCTCTAATCTTCTGGCGCTCATATGACCTCATGCAGTGGCGAGCGCTGTAAAACCTCTACTAAAACAAGAAAAAAACAATAAAGTACCATGGGGAAAGTTATCTTGTAAAGAGAAAACGGGAGAAAGATATCATGTAAAGAGAAAACGGGAAAATTAGATAAAATTACAAGTTCTATTCTCTGGGGAAAGCTATCCTGCAGGAGGGAAAGAACAGAAAATTATATAATCACTGTTCTGCATTCTGGGGAGAATTATCCTGCAAGGTAAAACTGGAAAAAACACAGTTATGTACTGTTTATTTACTTTCTTGGTACGTTTTTAGTTTTGGTAGAGGTTTTACGGCGCTCGCAACTGCATAAGGTCATATGAGCGCAAGAAGATAAGAGATGTTACAAGAGAGTAACAAACAAAAAGAAGAAGGGGAGATAAGGACGATAGAGGTTTCATAGGAAAGAAGAAGCAAACCACACCAGAGAACGCTGCAAGAGAGAATAGAAAATAATCATACATATAATATATAAATATATTCACCAATCATAACCAAGAAAAGGCTGAACTGTAAAGTACAGCCAACTAGCACAACGACGGACGCACTTGGTTAGGAACAGAACTGAAAACCCCCCACCCCAAAACGTTCTGGGTTCTATATTATATTCCAATCTACAGATAGTTAAAACCATTCAGGAGGCCAGTTGTTTCAACTGTACCAGTCAGTGCCCACATGGGCTGATTGGTACACTGTATCCCAACAGATAGATATTCAAGAAAAAGAAATTCTAAATTCCCGACGAGAGATTCGAACTCACGCATCCTGGGTACTTTTTTGTTGCAGTTTTGGTAAGTGTTTTACGGCGCTTGCAATTGCAATGTGTCATATGAGCGCGTGGGACACATTAAACGTTTTCAGTTGGTAGGGATTTTTGAATTTTGTCCGGGTGGCGGCCCAAGCTTACTGTTATCGACTTAGGACCACCGAGGGATCTTTAACGTGCGCAACTTCCGAGATTTTTCGCCTGGGTACAAAAGCAAAGAGCCAAACTTAAGATGAAGAAATGAACATCACCAAGGCGACAACCAACCACTCACGTCGTAAAAGCCAAAGTGAAATAACAGCAGTGCCCGACTACGGTCTACGAAACATCTCTGGCGGCAGGCGTGACGTTATACACATACATATATATATATATATATATATACACACCGCATTATTTAAAAAAAAAACCAGAAGTCACGGCCTCTAACGCTTCAGCATCACGAACACACAAACGGAACTGAGAGAAAACAAGCGAGTCAGATGAAGAAAAAAAAGTAGGTAAGCACAAAGAAAACACTCTCGTGGAACAAACAAAACCCCAAACACTTTCAACTTTGTTGTATACAAAGGGTTTTTTAAAGCACATATCTACAGGGCAATCGGTGTGCTCAACGGCAATACAACTACTGTCACGATTCACGACAAAGCACATGTTAGACCACAGCTTCACTACGAATTCTACTTGAAATAACTGAAAGTCAACCCCCCCCCCCCCCCCCAAACCCACAACCACCCATACAACCCTGCAGATCACGCTAGAGGTACATGAAAGTGATCACGTGACTTGCATCCACGCAAGGAAAACAAAATGAAATGGAGAAATTGTATTAGTTTAACGGCCAGATCAACACTGTAAGGTTATTTAAGAGGCGGGACCTCCGAGTCTAACGTCCATCTCCGAAAATGACCGAGCCAAGTGGGAAACTCGTGTAGTAAAATGCCTTTCGCAAGGACACAACGTCGAAACGAGCTGAGATCCGAACCCGCAATCTCACGATTATGAGTCCGGAAGCCTAACTACTTGGCCACCGACGCCACAGTAAAAAACAAAAGAACGAATTGAAAACAAAAACACGGCTGGGGGCACAAACCAAGAGGCAGGTAACAATCGAAACACTACACTTCCCTATAATATGCCCGAGAGGAAAACAAAAGAGCAAATTGGAAACAAAAGAGCAAATTGGAAACAAAAGAGCAAATTGGACGGAAACAAAAGAGCAAATTGGACGGAAACAAAAGAGCAAATTGGAAACAAAAGAGCAAATTGGAAATGTTGACACGGCTCGAGGCACCTACCAAGATTCGGCTGCAGTAAAAACCACACCACTGATCTACAGACCCGAGAAGATAGCCACAAGTGTGCGAGGATTATTACAGATCTAATCAATAAATAGACTCCGTCCTTATCCGAAAGCTCATGTGACTGAGCCGGCTCTCAGCTGATCGTTATCACACCGGCCCAAAGTTCAGACCACTCTATCGCAAAGAAAACTTTTGGTGATCAGCTAAGCGAGGTGTCTGTATAATAATATGAATATGACTTATGTTTTCGTAGGGAACAACCTTCAAGCAAATACAAATAAGATGAAAAAAGTATTATTTCCTTGAACAGATCCCCTGCCGGTTTCTTTCTTTTCTTGTGAAACTTCCCACCCGTTTTCTCAGGAACCATATAACGTCGTCAACGTCTTCACAAGCCCCTGTACTTCCCCACACTAGAGCTCAAATAAACTTCCTGATCCCCCCCCCCCCCCCACGTTTTCTTTTTCCAAGGAAACCAACGCACAGAAAGCACCCACGTCTCGGGACCAGCGCTTGGTGTGTGTGAGTGTGCGCGTGTGTGTGTGTGTGTTGGGGGGGGGGGGGGTTCTCCGGGGGCCCGAAGAGGGGCCCCCAATTTCCCCTTTTCCTTGCAATAGGTCTCGGGTTCGAATCCGGAGAGCGACGGAACATTTTCTTCACTAAAAAAATCCTCTCTAAACTTCCTATCTGGGTTTAGAAAAGTATCGGTTGTGTCTCTTTGGACCGTTTTGGCCACAGCCCCCTAATGATTATAGATACCTCTGTGAGTGAGATGTTTTCTTGTGGAGTTTTTTTTTTTAGGGGGGAGGGGGGGGAGCGTTTTACGGGGCTCGCAACTGCATAAGGTTATATGAGCGTGCGGGACACATTAAACTTTTTCAGTTGGTAGGAAATTTTGAATTTTGCCCGGGTGGCGGCCGAAGCCTACTCTTATTATCGATTTTAGACCACAAAGGGATATTTAACGTGCACGCTCATATGACCTTATGCAGTTGTGAGCGCCGTGAAACACTTACCAAAAAAAAAAAAGAAAAGAAAAGAAAAAAGGTCACGTGATGCGCCGTCGCACGTAGGAGACCCGGGTTCCATTCCGGAACGGGGAGACATTTTTATCGAGTATCTCGGTCTGTCTACTGGGATGTTTTATCGCTCTCAGCCCAGGTTAACCCTGGCCTGGCAAGCAGGGTCAAAGTACACATCCTAAATCATCCAAATTGTGTCCATGGGGGCGCAAAAACACAAGCTACATTTACATAAGATCAATCAGCTGCGCTCACAAACCGTCCAGACGTATCATTCAGACATCGCTGAGTAGAACGATAATGTAATCAGTTTCGATTTGAAATGAAAAGTTCAGCTTTATGACACTCCCAAGTGGTTCATGCCAGAGCAAATAAAAGTCAATGCAGAAACCCGTCCTTGTTTGGATCACTTTAAAATGTAGGTGATTTTTACGCCCCCATCCAAATAATTTCGGTCATTTAGGACACAGTTTTAGTTTTAGTAGGCGTTTTACGGCACTTGCAACACAATAAGGTCATACAAGTACCGAAGATAAGAGGAATTACAAGAGAGTAACAAAAACCAAAAAAAAAAAAGAAGGAGGGGAGATAAAGACGATAGACGTTCGATAGGAAAGAAGAAGCAAAACACAGCAGAGCACCCGCCAACCACCCACATTTAGGAGACAGGCTTTGACCCTACCTGCCCGCCAGGGACGCAATGTCCCAGGACATGGAATAAAAATTCTCCCAACAGGGGAATCGAACTCAATACTTCTACGTACGATTGCGAACACGCGTAATCATTACACAACAGACATTGGGGTTACCTTTTTTATTCAGGCACAGAGAATGATCAAAATGAGTAGATCTAGAGGGAGAAGACCACACAAAAACGCCTACAGACCTCACGCGGGAGCCAAAGTACAGAGTTGCTCGCAACTGCATAAGGTCATATGAGCGCCAGAAGATTAGAAGTGTTACAAGAGAGTAACAAACATAAAAAAGAAAGAGGGTAGATAAGGACGATAGATGTTTAATAGGAAAGAAGAAGCAAACCACACCAGAGCACCCGCCAACTACCCACAGGGGGGGGGGGGGATGGGAGAAGAGAAGTATCTTCAACCTTGAAGAAAACAAATCGACGAACCATCGTTACAGCTTTATAAAACTGTGCATTTTTTTCTGTTTTCATTAGAGTTTTACGACACTGGCAATAACAGATAACATTTGTATAGCGCAAATCCCCGCTCAACAGAAAGCTCTATGCGCTTCACAATACAATTAGGTCATATAGAAATTAGAATATAGGATTAGAAATGTTACAAGAGAGTAACAAACGTAAAAAAGAGGAGAGGTGTTTAATATAATAAGGACGATGGATTTTTTTATAGATTAAAAAAAAAGCAAACAACACCCGAGCACCCGCCAAACGCCCACTAAAACCGTTCTCCTACACATGCATGCACCATAAAGGCAAGAATCACAAGGGGACATCAATACATTGCCCTTTGAGTTCTGAGCAAAGAGAGACACACCGACACAATAGCGGGCCTTTAGTGCAAGGTGGAAGTAAGACAAGACAACAACAACAACAACAACCCCCCCCCAAAAAAAAAACCCCAAAAAAAGAATAAATTGACGGGATAAATAAGAGCAACCAGTGGCACTCTCCATCTATCCACTTATACGCCACACAGACGAATTAATTAACGGAAAAAAATTGTCGAGTTCGGGTCAACTTCCAAAGGGTAACGTCCCACCACCGGAGCACAGGGGAACAGCGACTCTTTAAAAACAGGGGGAAAAATGTGTCCTGGGGAACAGCGACTGCCCTAAGCGAATACCTATATGTTCTGTGAAATGATCCCAAGTAGAAATTCGTGAGCCAGTGTGTTTTTGTATTTGTCTGATTGTTTTTTGGGGGTTTTTTCTGGTTTCTTTTTTTGTCTCTCCATTTCCACACTATTGGTGCACACACGTACATGTATGCTCCATAAAACGACTTCCATCATAAATCCATTTGCATGTTTGTTTATTTGGTGTTTTGGTTTTCATCTTATTTTTGCTGAAATGATACACACACGTACATCAATGCTTCATAAATTAATGACTCCCGTTAAAATTCGTGTGCGTGTTTGTTTGTATATTTGTCAGTTTGTTTGGTGATTTATTTTCATTGTATTTGTACTTTGTTGATAGACACACCTACATGTATGTTTAATAAAATAAAACCTATATAAATGTATGTGATTGTCTGTGTGTGTGTGTGTGTGTGTGTGTGTGTGTGTGTGTGTATGTGTGTATGTGTGTGTGTGTGGGGGGGGGGGGGTGTGTGTGAGTGTGATCATGTGAGTAAGAGTATGATCGTGTAGGAGTATGATAAACCAATCATGGAGAAACAATACCAAATCGGAAAACAAAGATAAAACGGAGAATTGCAATCGCTGCATCTAAACTGAAAATGATAACATCCACCTGAAGAGGACAATGCAAAGAGAGAAAAAAAAAAGTTCAAACTTTAAGAACATTCTAGATACGGTTTTCAAACTTGCTACTGAGCTGACAACATTTTAAAAGAAATTTTTCTTTACAATTCTCCCTGCGACATCTCCTCATTGCTTTACGCTGTGATCAACTTCTCTCTTTTTTGTTCCTCCTTAGGAATAGATTGGCGGGAGATTTGACCGAGCTCTATTAAGCTTACTGAAATCGAGACGAAATGTTACATGCTTGGTCTAATTGTTTTCGATACTGTAGACGATTACTCCAAATTCAACTGTAACAAAGAAATATAGTAAAAACCTAGTCGCTGTTCCCCGGTAAAATGACGTCATGAGTCGCTGTTCCCCGGCGCAGCCACGTCCCACAGTGACATGTTAAGCGTCGTGTGCATGGGTCTGTCATTCGGACCTGCCGATTTTTTTCCTTCAATAAAACCCCATGCGACACCATTAAGATCTTTTGGGAAGCGGGCTTCCGACCCTGCCTGTCAGGAGAACTTTTTTAATAAAAAAATAAACCCCAATTCTATACGATTTAGATCTTTTGGGGAGTGAAATTCCGACCCTGCCTGTCAGATTGTCAGGGCCAACCCGAGTTGAGAGGATACAACGTTCCTCCTGAAAGACCCAGACACTTGATAAACATTTCACCCCACTCGGGAATCGCACCTGGGTCACTTGCATGTGTGTGTGTGTGTGCGCGGGAGTGTGTGTGTGTGTGTGTGTGTGTGTGTGTGTGTGTGTGTGTGTGTGTGTGTGTGTGTGTGTGTGTGTGTGTGTGTGTGTGCGCGCGTGTGAGTGTGCGCGCGCCTGTGTTCGAGTGTGTGCGCGCGCACGTATGTGTATGTATTCTCAAGTCTCAAGTGATCCAGTTTATATCAAGTCAATCTATAGTGTTATACATTGTTCAATCTATCTCTATCAATCTATCCCTTTCTTTTAAACGGCGTCGGACGTCTAGCCGTTATTATGGGGTGCCCACTATGGATAGGATCGGCCGACCGGGCCGATCGCACGACTCGGTCGCCTAAAAAAACAAACGTGTTTGTTTTCAGTTTAAGGCGATCGAGTCGGGCGATCGAGTCGGGCGATCGACCCGATCCCGCCGTAGTGGGCACCCCATCTTTGCCTCCCACAATCGTATCAATTACATAAATGTGCCACAACGTGGTGGAGTCAGGCGCTCGTCAATTTTTGGGCCATATGGAGTTATTTGTATCATTTTATATCCTCTCCATTGGTCTTGCTTCTGACCAAAAAAATATTAAAATACCCATCTATCTTGAATAGAAGTCGAAATATTTGGGATTGAAAGTGGTCAGGCCGCCTGCTTTCAGACGTGAAATCTGCGAGAAAATGGCCGCCAAAGTACGCCGACTGTCATAGCGAGACAGTCCAACGAAGCTGAAAATTTACATTTTTGTATTTTTTAATCAACTATTTTCAGTAAAATCCACACATAAATATGTTTTTAATGGACCTAAAAGGTGTTGAACCATTTTTTTTAATTCGAAAAAAAAAAAAAAACACCCCACAATCCCAAACCGGTGGGGAAATGCCGGTTTCTTTGATTTCCTTAACTTGACGAGAGCCTGATTTCACCACGATGCCTCACAAATGTTCCCGTTGCCTCGGTCCTGTCGAAGATGGACGTTGAACTCGAAGGTCCCGTCTCTAAAGAACTCACTCAGCCCTGGGGTCAAGGACCCGGTCTACTGGCTGTGCTAGTGGCTTAAGGTGTTTTTGTAAAATCGGAAGAAAAAAACAACACAAAATCAACTGTAATCGCCGCTCTATTTTACACACAATTTTTTTTGTCATTACATGGACTATTACCGCTTACAGAATTTGAAAATATTTGATAGTCGGTGAGATATTGCCATTTGAAAAGAGTTAACAATACGCACGAAAAAGTGGCTTGGAAAAAAGACCAAGTCTCGCTATTATTTTCCACTCCGCTACCACGTTCTAAATTATTTTCAATTGTAGGTTTTAAAAAAAAAACCGCTGCGCTTGTAATAGTCTGTTTCTTATAAAGAAATGGCCAGGGGTCACTCATAAAGTATAGTCAGTTCTTATTTGATGTGCGTGTTTCCGTTATTAAGCAGCAGAAATGTCCACCCCGATACTGTTGGGGTCAGGGCCCAGCGCAAAAGCGCGCAACACGACAATCTCTGACTCAGGAGTGAGTGGGGCGCAACACGACAATCTCTGACTCAGGAATGAGTGGGGCGCAACACGACAATCTCTGACTCAGGAATGAGTGGGGCGCAACACGACAATCTCTGACTCAGGAATGAGTGGGGCGCAACACGACAATCTCTGACT